>NC_067477.1:47213858-47448858 GCF_947179515.1 Apodemus sylvaticus
GGAGAGGATGCTCACAGGTGACAGTAAATAAGGAAGGGGGGACATTTCATGCTTCAAAACATCAGCTCTTCACCTGCAAAAGATACAGTATCTAGCTCTTACAACCCTGGACTTTTCTCTTCCCAGGCCTCTTGTTTCTCAGTTACACATTGATTTCTTTTATAACGCCACACCACTTCCGTATCTAAAACAGGCCTTTCATTGCCTACAGAATAGTGCCCAGCCCTCTGGAGTGAGCCTGATGAGACCCCCCTCTCTCCATTTCCCATTTCCTTTTGTTAAGTTCAAATTGTTACTCACCCACCTTTACAGTTTGCCCAAACCTTCCCATCTTTATAGTTTGCCCTTTTTTTTTTCTGGTTCTTTCAGCTTGGAAATCTTCCTTCTTCTTCCCCTTGAAGGCCCAAACAGAGGCTAAGATCCAGCCCACATTTTCTTGTTCTCTAGTGCATTCTGAGTTTGCCATCCCCTGCCTTTAGATGTGTCTTTTCCACAGGGACAAAGACACTTCTGGGGAGAACTGCAAAGTTTCAGCTATCTCTCTTTATCAACAGGGAAGGGATGTTGCAATACAGAAATCACAGAGTAGCTCCAGGAGAGCATCCAGAGAGGGTTTTATAGCCAAGCCTTGGATAATACGAAGAAACCTCTTGGAGGACATCTAGCCTAAGAGCTAAAGGAATGTGGCAGGTACTATAGGAAGGTGTGTGTGTGTGTGTGTGTGTGTGTGTGTGTGTGTGTGTCTGTCTGTCTGTCTGTCTCTCTCTCTCTCTCTCTCTCTCTCTCTGTGTGTGTGTGTGTGTGAACAAGAACATGCTAAGTATAAGAAGGGAAAGTGAAGATGTGGATTCTGAGTGGAATCTTAAGAGCCGAGACTGGATAAATGGGCAAGCATAAGCCAGGAACAGAAGGATGAGAAAAGACTTGGAGAGGATTTTGGGTCATCACCCAAAGCCAAAGAGAATCTTGGATGTGTTGAAGCAATGGGGTGACATATGCAGATCTGTGCTCCATGAATCAGTGAAGGAGAAAGGCTTACGCCGATAGCTCCAGAGCAGGGTGATGAATGAGGAGTAGTGGATCTTGGCGCTGGCCTGGAGCATGGTGGGAAGCAGGAAGAGCACACAGAAGGCTGTTGTGAGAGTCCAACTGAAAGATGATGGGTCCTGCTTAAGCAGAAGATGGAGGAGGTGAGGAGTGGGTATTGTGTAGAGAGCTTTGGGAGGTGGGGCATGCATGGAAGTCACTGAGTTGGAATACAAGGGTGGGTGGAGAAGGCACCCCCCACTCCTAGGATGGAAATACCAGCAGGAAAGTTTGGGCGGGCTGTAAGATGACTCGTTTATTTTGGGAAGGCTGAACTGGGGATCCCTGTGGAACTGCCATATGGAGAAATACAGCTAGTGCTTAGGTGCAATGGGATAGCTACACTGTAGGCAGGGGCTCGTCACATGAAGATTTAGAAACTGGTGAATCTGTGAACATTTGTGTCTCTCATATCAGGGTTAGGAAGAACATACTCTGCTATGTAACACACTAACACACATACAGCAAAGTGTGTCAATAGTCACAGGAAATGGGATGAAGAAGGATCACAGATGACCACCTGATAGTTCTGGTCTGGTTTTTCTGAAAAATGAATTTATGGAAAATTTATGAGAAAGATTTAGGGATATCAAACAGAATTTTCTACTTTATAAGCCTTACTATAAGGCTTACTTACTTACTATAAGGTTGTTCCATGTGCTATTCTAATATACATAATAGTGGTAAGTTGTGATGTATATTTTTCACTTGTTGAGAGTGGACTTCTGGGACCATGTTGAGCCTTCTTGTCTTCGACTTGAGCATGTTTATTGTAAGTGTCCTCTAGACTCCTTGTCTTCGGTAAGGTGGCCTCTTGACCCTGTAACAGGAAGGAAGAGAAAAGCAAATAACTAAGAATATTAAAAATAGCCAGACAGCTGGGCGGTGGTATCACATGCCTTTAATCACAGCACTCTGGGAGGCAGAGGCAGGTGGATTTCTGAGTTTGAGGCCAGCCTGGTCTATAGAGTGAGTTCCAGAACAGCCAGGGCTACACAGAGAAATCCTGTCTCAAAAAACCAAGGGAACAAAAAAGCCAGACAGTGGTGGTGCACGCCTTTAATCCCAGCACTTGGGAAGCAGAGGCAGGGGATCTCTGTGAGTTTGGGCTAGCCTGGTCTACAGAGTGAGTTCTAGGAAAGCCAAGGCTACACAGTAAAACCTATGTTAAAAAACCAAATAAATAGAATAAAAAGTATTGTGTCCCTGAGAACAGCCATAAGATAAAATATTTCCAACACAGGCTACAGTTGTTAATCCTGTGGCATGAAAATTCCTGTAGTGTGAGCGAGAAGATAAATGCTCATCTGTGGAGAGGACCTTTTGCCCCCAAACCTCGCTACTTATTAATTTATGTTTATTTGTTCTGTTAATCAGGCTACTCTAGTTATTTCTGCTTGATGTTTGGTGATGTTAACTATCTGATATTTGTTATTTATCCCTTATTCTCCAGACAAACAATTGTCTTACATAAATATTATATTAACCATAGGAGGAAGGAGTTATTACTGTTCCCAGTTTACAGGCAGGGGGATTCTGACTCAGGTAGGTTTGATAAAATGTTAGAGTCATACAATATTTAAAACTGGTCAGGTTAAATGGAGAGAGTACTTCCAGAGGGAAGGAATGGTAAAAGGGCCAATTACCAGGGGCAAGTAAAGTAAAAAGAGAGGAACTCTCCTCACCAGGTTTGACAAATAAAACAATTAGCAGTGGGGTGGAGTCATTTCAGGGGCTGGTGCAGTAGAGGCCAGCATATGGGTGGGTATGAGTGACCAGGACACTGGGAATGGAGCACTTCCCACTGCCTACTCTACTGAGAGTGACCAGCCAGCAAGGTTTGGGAAAGAGAGAAAGATAGTGACCAGAGAGCTAAGGGGAAAACCAGTAAATGCGGAGGACAGGGCTGAGGGGAGAGTCAGTAACGTGGTGCTTCTCCAGAGGTACAACACCACCTAGAAGAGTGTTAGAGGGTCCGGAGCTCAAGGTGCTTCTCAGTCACATAGAAGAAGGGAAGGGAGGAGAGATCAGAGGATCGGCAGTGTGACACACTCTGAGTCACATTCTGAGACAGGGAGGTGAGAGAGAGAGAGAGAGAGAGAGAGAGAGAGAGAGAGAGAGAGAGAGAGAGAGAGAGAGCTGTAGTGGGAAGATCTAGAAGAACTTCAGTGTGATGAGTGAGGGGAAGGGTGAAGAAAGCCATTGTAGAGAACTGAAGACACAGGCAGCTAGGGACATGTAGGCAGATTGGGCTGGATTGATAGGACTGAGTTAGGAGGCTTTGAGTTTTCAGTGCAGACATGTGAGTCTCCACTGAGGTGCTCTGTAGCTGTGAGGATGGGCAGACTCAGTTACGAGCCTGTTCATCTGGTGGAACCAAAGATCTGATCCTTAGGAGCTGAGAAAGATCTTGACATATTGTTCAAATCCTAGGGTCTTCATAGAGTGAACCATCGCCTTAGATAAGTGTTCTCAACCTTGATGTACATTGGAATCACCTAGGGAAGATTATAAAGAAATTTATGTCTGTGTCTCATCATCAGGAATTAGGACCTACCTGGTCTGTGCTGTGACCTGGTAAGTAGTTCATTTTTTATGAACTACTCAGGTGATCTTTAAATGTAGACAAGGTTGAAAATTATCCTCCTCCTTTTCTTTTTCCATTCCTATAGCAAATCCAGAATGTATGGCAGCAGAAGACAGTCATAAACTGTAGTTATCCTAGTGCCTTATTTATTTCCTGTTTATATAATGCTGCAGATGTAGGCTCTGTGCTTGGACAGATGTTGCATTTCTTCAATTCCTCAGTCACAGAGGCACCAGAAGAAGAGGAAGATGGGACACGGAGTCCTGGTTCTTATTTGCTCTTACCCAGAAGTCATACTTCCTTATAGTTCTGTGATCAGCTCTATTGGCATGACCACTCCAATTTCAAGGAGGAAGAAAAGGCAGCACAGGGTCCGTGAAAGCCAGAGGCGAGCGCCACCTAGAGCTCCTAATGCAAACGAAAATGGAAGGCTCGAGCCTTTACCCTCACACACACCCTCACACACATACACTTTTTACCTGCTTACCTAGATGAGGCTAATTGGGGTGGGAAAGACGTTTCAAGACACGCGGGCAGTACCGTTCCACGGCCTGGGGTCCTAGACCGAATAAAAAGAGAAAGCAAGCTGAACCGAGCCCCCTGCTTCTTGGTGGTAAATGTGATGCGAGCGGCCACCTCAAGCTTCTGATACCACAACTCTCCTCCATGATGCACTGTGAACCAAAATAAACTCCTTCTCCCCTAAGTCGTTTTTGTCATTTATCCCATTAATAATGGATGTAGCTAATACACATGCCATAAGTTTTAATAGCATCAACTTAGAGCACATTTTATCCTCACAAAAATCTTACTAAATAAGTCTTTTTTGTATTCATTTTTTTTTTCATAATGGGCTAGCTCAGAAGACAGCCAAATTGAAGAAAAGCATCATTTCTGTAGTGAGTGGTGTTTGGTCTATTTGTACACAAGTGCTCTAGCAGTACCACTTCTAGAAAACTGAAATGTAATTACAGATACCATCACATATGCTACATTAAAAAAGAATTCCTTTATAACAAGAATTCTTTAGGGAACCAAGAGTGACTACAAATCATCACTGCCTAATAAATTAATTTCTAAGCCTCTCCCTTTACATCATTTCCTACTAAACTGGAGCATGTGTGCATTTGACCCTGGAGGCAGCAGAGCCTGTAGGGGTTGGAACTTCTTGGTTCTCACAGACAACACCTTTTTAATCACCATACTGAAAGACACAGGAGACAAAGCACAAGAGGTTATGCTTTGAGATGGAATTTTGGTTATAAAATAAACAAAGAGAAAGTCTTTGTGCGACATTGTAGCCTTTAAAACCCCAGCTTTCTCACCTGCGCAGTCCTGTGGCTTGGTCACAACATATGGACTTGGTCTGCACAACCCTTTGCAAGTGCTGTAGTGGCATCTTGCTGCAATCTGCCAGCACAAGCCTTAGGGCCAGGCCGTCCATCTGCTGTTGCTGTTGCTGCTGCTACAACCTCCCTCTCTCTCTCTCTCTCTCTCTCTCTCTCTCTCTCTCTTTCTCTCTCTCTCTCTCTCTCTTTCTCTCTCTCTGTGCTTTGTTTTCTTCCACTGTCATTTGATTGGGAGTTGTCACAAGTTGTTGCTAGGGACTCCTCTTCCCCTTAGCTGTGAGTGATTAAAGATGACCGGATGTTGTTGGCTGTGACCACACAAGTCCAAGCTCAGGTTGTCATTTATAAGGAGCCCTGCTTATGGGCAGGAGGCCCTACTCTAGCTTCTACCCCAAGTGCTTAAAGCACTGTGTCCTCTTGATTAGGACACTTCATCTTTCCAGATATCAGTTTTTGCCTGAATGAAAATCTAAACTGGAAGATTAAGGGAAGCATAACCAAACGCTTTGACATTTTGTAATGCCCGCTAGCTCCTTTAGTTCCATACAGTCGTTAAGATAAGCCAACAGTGTAATGCTGTCCAGAAATTAAGGATAAAGAAGAAAGGAAGCATGCCATTTTAATTAAAGCTGTGGATGGGAATAAACAGGGACACTCTACAGTGACTGTGTGACTGGGTCTTAATGGAGTCCAAAAGAGATTCCTCTTTGAGAAATGGGAGCTAATACACCCACAGAGAAATGATTAGGAATGGGGGTATGTATATTAGATAGGAACCACTGGGGAGCTGGGACTTCAAATCAATATCCGGAGGTGAGGTGCGGGCAGCCGAGGAGGTGCAAGAGAACACAGAGGCTGGGAACCTTCCCTGTCAATGTTTTTATTTTTTTTATTTTTTAAAATTTATTAAAAGGGAAGTAAAAACACTTTATGATAAAATTAAAGATTTGCATGGAAAATATTTCAAATAAACACGTTAAAATTGACAATTTTTATGGAAAATTAAGGAGTAAAGTGGTAGACATGTAAAACATTGCTAAATTAATTGAAATATGGGATAGAAACATTTTATGATAGAATTGAAGATTTACGTGGAAAATATTTCTGATAAAATTGTAGAAAAATGTAGAAAAACATGTTAGAATTGAAGATTATCATGGAGAATTTTATATAGATATAATAATGGTAGGCATAAAAGTATTCCTAAGTCAGCCATTCTTTATGTAAAATTTTCCATGAAATAGTCAATTTTAACGTGTTTGTCTATTTATTTTTTGAATTTTACCAGAAATATTTTCCATGTAAACCTTCAATGTTATCTGAAAATGTTTATATTCCACCTTCAATTAACTTAGAATTATCTTTATGCCTGTCCATATAATTTCCATGATAATCTTTAATTTTAACATGCTTTTCTATATATTTCTACCGTTTTATGAAAAATATTTTCCATGTAAATCTTCAAGTTTATCAGAAAATGTTTTAATACCTGTCAGTGTTGATGGTAGAACTGCCATATCACGCTACAAGTCAAGGATAGAAACCTTGCTGTAGAGACGTATATATTCCAAGCATTAGGTCTGTAGAGTCAGCACTCCAGCCAATAGCTGAATAATCTGGGATTATTTTTGAGCACAGGTTTGGTAAGACACAGCAGAGGGGGGAAATGAAGTGTGTGTTTAAAATTGGGGTGGTAGTGCTGGGTCTGGGTGCCAAGTCCTTGTTGTTATTCCTGTCGTCCAACCCAAAGGTGTACAATCTTGCATGCATTTCTGACTACAGCCTGGGACATGCTCAGCGCATAGATTCAGTCTGTGCTGGAGTCCCTTGTTACTTAACTAAGTGCACCCCGATGCCTTTAGGCATTCTATTTGTAGGGGGATAAACTGCTCTAGATGGAAGGCTGGAATAAACCAGCATTAGTCCACAGTGCTTTCATTCCCCCTACCCCCTTCCCCCCCCCCCCCGAAATAATCTTCATGGAACTGACTAACTTTTGGCTACATGTCCATCTTTCAAATATGTGCAGTTGCCCTGGCTTGGGGTGGACAGTGGAAATTTTGGAGGAGAGAAAAATTACCCTAGGATAAAACCTGAACCCTGGCTTTACATTTAACTCTCTGCCAGAGATAGAAAACTAGAGATAGATAGGAGAGACTGACAGACAGAGACAGAGAGCTAGAAAGCTAGGGGGAGCCCTTTAAAAGCCGGTAAAGGGAGGAGTATTTCAAAGGTGTAGACTCCTAGGTAGCAGGTAGATATTCACTCTCCGCATGCCTCTGCTTTAGGAATCTTGACAGGCGACCATTTCCCCAGAGATTACCTCACCCAGCCTAGCCTGACTCCAGCAACCCAAGATGTATTGGTTCAACTAACCTTTACCCTTTGCCTCCCCGCCCCGCCCCTGCCCTCCCCTCCCAACCCCACCCCTTATTCCGAGCCTTTTCTGTTCCCAGAGGGTTCTCATCTCCACAGGCCCAAGTGGAGTCTCCTAAAGGGCAGTTAGGTTTGCTCTAAGCTTGTGGCTTGTGCATATTTAGGCAGAGGGCTTATTACCAACAGATTGTCAAACGCCATCCTCAGTTCTTAGCACCCCTACTTAAGGATAAGGTACCCCAAATTTGTCACTTTCTGAGGTGACCTCAGGCTGATGCTGTAGCCTGGAGGCAAAAACAATGCCTTTCATAAAAGAAGGGGCTTCTGGCTCCTTGGGCTCCCCTTTTCTTTTCATGTTTTCCCATCCCTTTCTTACTTGTGAAAATTTCCCTTTTGTGTGGCTGCCCCCTCTTTTGGGCCGCTTTATAACAGCCCCACTCCAGTCCAGGACGCGAATGTACAGGAGGGCGGCCTCTCCCTAGCCTTGCGCAGCTTCGTTCTCACAGCTTGTACCACTTTCCCACGCAATCGCTGCCGGTTGCTCTCGCTCTCGCCTGAATTGTTGACTCCCTCTTAGGACTGCTAGCATCAAGTAAACTCTTTTTTTTCCAAGTTTGGGTAGGGGGATCCGGCTTCCTGTTCTGTACTTAGCAGCCCCGGGGAAGCTCTCCAGAGGTTGTGTAGGAGCCAACCTCCCTCCCCACCGCCCCGCGCACCAAATCCAGCCTGGGGCGCAGGGCCATTCCGGGGTGTCTGCTCTCATACTCCATCTGGCTTCTGCTCCAGATAGTGGGGTTTCTCAGGGTGTCGAGAGCTCCCGTGTTGAGACTTCAGGCAGCAGAGCCCGGAGGGGGGCAGTAGCAGCGTCAGGTGGCTGCTCCGTGTCCCTGAGCGCCACCCAGTCACTTCCTACTCCGCGCACAGCCTGAGCCAGAGCAGGAGCCCTCTTGCACCTCGGCCCCAGGACTCGCATCCGCCGGAGCTGCTGGGGTTTGCGACGGCGGCAGTGGGAGAAGCTGAGATGTGACCCTCTCTCCCCCGAGACTGTCATTGCTCTCGCTGGTGCCTGCCTCTGCGAACAACAGCCCGCACCAGGCAGCGAGCACTTGTCTGGATTTTCGTGGTGAAGGGAGCAGCCGCTAGGCGCTCGCAAAGCCTGGCCAGAAGTTTGGCTGCCCTGGGCAGCTGTGAAGCAGCTGCTTGAGAAGGGTGGGCTAGGAGACCGAGGGAGCAGAGAGCTAAGGAATGGGCTCTTAGCCTGGGCTAGGGGCGGGGAGAGGGAAGTCGAGTTGCTCCTCACTCTCTCCCAGAGCCCGGGCGCGGGGCAGAGGGAGAAATGCTGAGCCCGCGTCCGGGCTCCTGCCTCCTCGGCAGCATCTTCAGCAGCAGCCTCAGCATCAGCACCGGCGGGACAGCGACAGCGGGGGCGGCGCAGGCGCACTGTGCCCGGCGGAGCCTGCAGTTCCCCAGCCCCGTGTGCGGCACCGCCACAGTCTGGGCAGCGGCGGCCGGGGGAGCGCTACTACCATGAACTGCTTGGTCCTCCTTCCCAGAGCTGCTCATCCGGGTCGGGCTGGAGACACACTCAGGGGACCCCGCCGCCGCCGCCGCGCCCCCTTTTCTTTCGGCTCCATCTCCACTACCTTTTCCTCTTCTTCTTCCACCTTTTCTTCCTGCTTCCCCCCCTCCCCCGCCGCGGATCCTGGCCGCTGCTTTCCAGACCCAGGATGCCGGGGGGCAAGAGAGGGCTGGTGGCTCCGCAGAACACATTTTTGGAGAACATCGTCAGGCGCTCCAGTGGTAAGGAGAGTTGCAGTTCAGAACACCCCCCACCTTCATCCTGCCCACAGAGCCCCCGTCCTGCCCATCCCATCCCTCTCCTAAGGGGGGAGGGGGTGTAGGCAGTGGTACCTGGTGGCTAAGGGTGGGTGGGGGCCAGGAAGGAGGTGTGGAGGAATATAAGTTGCATCTGTTTCCTCCCACCTGTCCAGACCTTTGAGTAGGAGCTAGAAAAGAGGGGTGGGCAGAGCGGAGGTCCATCAGAATAGGTTTGAATTTTACTTTGATGATGAATCTTTCCTTGTCCCATCGCTCTCCAAACAGACTGCAAACGCTGACCAAATTCTTAGAGCCAGTTTTGGAAGGAAGCGTTCCTTTTAAGTTGGGAATGACTGGGAAAGTGGCCACTTCATCCAATTTAAGTCACTAGGATGACTGTTGGACCCACTGTGCACATCTGCAAATACCTAGCCTTAGGGCAAGAGGTCGAAATTGAACCCTAAATAGACAGTGCTTGGAAAATGGGAAGGCAGTTACTCGGATCAAATCTGTGTTTAAAGTTTCACGTTTTATGTGCTTTCTTCATTGTGTGTTGGTTTATAGGTTACATCTTGCCTATTGCACTTGATCAGGAGAAGGGTAGAAACAAAGCCATAGTTTCTGTGTTTTCAATGTACTTGGGAAAAAGATTTGAACAATACCACTCTTCCTTGCTTTTGCACATGAAGGTGCCCTGCTTCTGAAGTGTCTTTAAAATACCATCCATTTATGCGTGGTCAAATTATAAAAATTTGATCTACTGGGTTTATTCATCTTTTAATAGTTTTCTTAAAAATTCTTTTACATAATTTTTCAACCCACAAGCAAACTGTGTAGACTATCATTTAAGGGTTTCTGTTCGGAACCCCTTTCTGGAGAACCATGAAAAAGATAATTCTGCACATGGATTTGAGTCAAAAAACATTGGGAAGGTCCTGTGAGCTTCTGTGATGCCTTGTTCTGTCAATCACTCACGGGAACCAAATGTATTTGGGAGCCTTACACAGCAGACAGAGTGTGGGCCACGTGTATGGATGTGTGGCTAAGATATGTGGCTGTGGGTTAGAGGGACACACACAGAAGATAGCAAATGACTGGACCCAGACTCGTAGCTCAGACAACACCAGTTCTTAGATTAGCATCTTTTTGAAAACTAAGCTTGCAAGTGCATCCTTGGAATTGGAATAACCTAAGGTGTTTTCTTTATATGTTCACCTTGGAGTTTGGTTTGGAGCCTTGTGAATCTTTCTTCCATGTTAGTCAGTGTGTGATTCTGTGTAAGTCTAGAGCACTGACACATTTGGATTAAAAGAAAAAAAAACAGCTTATAGTACTGCACAGTCATTTTAATCCCTGTAATATTTTTAGCTATGCAAAGTTCATATGTGCTTTCAGTTTTTATAACATATAAATTAAAATAGAAGTTCATAATGGTGTGAAACTTCTGTATTAACCCATTGCCTTCTTTTATGAATATCTTATACAGATCTGGAATACAGGGACCATTACTGTTAAGACTATCAATTGCTGGGTGGAATTTAAAGGTTACTGGAATCAGCTTTTTACAGACTCACGGTGATTTTACAGGCTCATGGTGATTTTTCCTCTTCTTGAGTTACTCTACTTCGTAGTTTGGTTTTTGAGAGGATTTTTTGAGGAAGACCTTGGAAAACCAGACCCATAGACTGCCTGCCACCCTCTGAAGTGAAGAGGGAGACAATGCGAAGTCCCGGATTGACGTTTATCATGGTAGCATATCAGTCACAATTTTCTCAGGTTGGACCCGAGATGAGATGGTCATAGACTACATTTCTGTCAATTATGGCTTGAAATGAAGATTTACATCATGTGGTTCAGATCTGTCTCCTCCCCTCCTTTCCACTTTATATCTGCCACACAACATATGAATATTTTATCTTATTTATACTCTGGGATTAGAATGCTTTCATTAATTTAGTGCTTCTTTCCCTGGTTAACAGCAAGTATGAGTGAGAGTTACCTGCTTTGACACTTAGGGTTCCCACCTTTCATCGTCTATGCCAACTCTGAATAGTTGTCCGACATAAAGCCTTGGGATTTTGTTGGGAATGTGTTAGAGACGTGGGAATTATGCACGTCTATATGTAGTAAGGACCGAAACACCTCAGCAAGGACCTGAATTGAGAATTGCAGTCTGTGATTGGTCTATCCATTTATGGGGGAGGAGGGCCTTCCAGTTGTCATTTCTACCTGATTTGGCAGAGAAATTGAAAAACTCATCCTAAGAGATTGTTTAATTAAGACTAACAGATAAAATTCCCTCTAGGATTCTCAGAGATGGATCAGGTTTGTCACACTGAAGATTTAATCATTCACCAACTTAATAACATTGGGAATGCATTGCTGGCAGAGCTGTAGTTGGGGAAGCCAGGAGGCAGGCAGCCTTCCCTGTTGATTCAAGAACCCAGGAAACAGAGGCTGCATTTCATATTGGTGAGCTTCCTCACACATACAATACCATTTTCTTTTGAAAAGATCAGATCTTGCATAGAGTCAGATAAACCTATGTGTAGAAAGAGGCAGAGATATCATGAACGGCTACAGACAAACAGGTGGACAGACATCCACCCAGACATAGAGATGGACACAGGGGAGACGAAAAAAACTCATAATTCACACAGACTGACAGAGATGTTGAGAAAACCAAAACCACACACACACACAGTCACACTGAGACATATGTACACACAAAGACACAGGTATACACATGAGAGAGAGGGAGAGGGGGATCACGAGAGAGAGAGAGAGAGAGAGAGAGAGAGAGAGAGAGAGAGAGAGAGAGAGAACCAAACATTTGTTTTTTTCCATGGGTAGCTTGTGACTTGAGAGCCTGGGCATCAAGGAATCTACCAGAGAACTTTTTGGTAATGCAGACCAGATGAGCCAGGGGAATGTCATATCTTCACAGTTTTTGAAGCCCAGGATTTTATAATCAAACTCCGAAGCCCTCATCTGTAGTTTCTCGGGGGACAGTGCCACCATCCATGCTCTGAGTGGCTATGGTGGCCTCTCTGCTGCTGTTTTACTCTCTGTGTTCTTGTCCTTATTTAGTTGAGTGCTTTAGGCCACAATTTCAAGTTGTTAGTTGTGACTATGTCTATAAAATAAAGCAATGTGAGCCATTGTGTAGGGTAGATACATATACATTTTTTTGGCTAACTCTCAAAATAGGAGAAGCAAGGAATTCTCCCCTTAAATTTTAAGATTAAAGATGTGATAAAACAGATAAAAGGAGTATGATAATCCTTAACTTGTAAACCCAGAGAGCATATTATTTTTGCAAGAATACGTAAAGGTCAAATTATAAAGACAACAGGGATGTTTAGGTAAGCATTAAAAATAGATTTTTGATTTTGATTGACATATTTATAGGCTGTGGTGTAGCATTTCAGTACTTGGGTACAATGTAGAATGTTCAGATTAAAGAAAATGGCATTTCTACATCCTTGAACAATTATCATTGCTTTGCCTTAGAAATAGTCTTACTGGTTGGTCTGAAATATCAGATTGCCAACTATAGTGATGTTTAAGTGTATATTTGGCTATTCAGATCAAAATAAGCTATGAAGAAGGGAGGACTTGATAACTGGGGTCAAGTTCATGACACCTGAACAGCACCATTGTAGAAGGCCCCTTTCTGAGTAGTTATGGACCATATCTGTGTTTGGCATCGTCAGGGGCTCCACCGTCTTCATATGGTCAGTGTTCATGCAAGCTGTTGGTTAGTAAAAACTAGGTTGTAAAGAGATGTGAAATTATAGGTAGCGATAAATACCTGATAGACTTTTAGATGGAATACTAATTTCAAAAGACAAAAAATATGAAAGCTCTCAGTGTTCCCATCCTCATGGGCAGCATATCTCACCAGTGTGTTCTTCCTGAGTTACTAATGGATATCTAGCTAGGTTAGTTTGGGTGATGGTAAATTAGATTGCTGACTTTGAAAAATTATAAATTCAAATCAATATTTTTGATGTGAGGTTATCCACTAATATTAAAGCACTATTAAAAATTAAGGAATTCTCTCTTTTATGAAAATCTAGAAGTGTTATTTTTCTCTTTGGAGGAGGACTAAGGAAAGTAGAAAACAGAAGAGAGTGCTTTAGGAGCAACGTGTCTTTTAAGAGGTCCTCAGTAGCTTCAATTTTCCATTTTTTTTTTTAGAGGCAGCAGGCTGCACAGGCACTTTCTTTACTCTGTCACCTCTTCCTTGTGAAATGATTCCAAAAATTGTTTTCATGCTATACCTGATTTTTAGAAACAAGGAGGTATTAACAGAAACCCCAGGAGAAGAAACAGTGATTTGGTATCAGCCAAAACAGGAAAAAAAAAAAAAACTTAATCGTGACCCATCCTGAAAGGAACAGTGTTAGAAAAATGTTTTTTGTTGGTGATGTTATAAAGATTATACACACACACACACACACACACACACACACACACACACACACACACACATATATATGTGTGTGTGTGTGTGTGTGTTTTCTTGAATGACTTTCTGTTCCAGTTAAGACACTGTTCAGGAATTATTGATAAAACCACATATTGGTTTTGAAGCATTGGTTTACCCAAGTCTTATAATGCACCACTTAAATGTTTAAAATATCGAAGAGGTTGAAATTATACTGACCACTTCCTAAATTATTTTGACGAATAACCAAGAACATCATCTCACTTCTGAGCCTGCACCACATTACATAATGAACGTGTGCACTGCTAGCTAAGTGCTGCTCCCCTGCATGCTCCTGCTCTCTTGCATGCTTCTGCTCCCCTGCATGCCCCTGCCATTCTGCATGTTCCTGCTCTCCTGCATGTTCCTGCTCCCCCTCATGCTCTTGCTCCCCTGCATGCTCCTGCTCCCCTGCATGCTCCTGCCCCCTGCATGCTCCTGCCCCCTGCATGCTCCTGCCCTCTGCATGCTCCTGCCCTCTGCATGCTCCTGCCCTCCTGCATGTTCCTGCTCCCCTGCATGCTCCTGCCCCCTGCATGCTCCTGCCCTCTGCATGCTCCTACTTCTGCATGCTCCTGCTTCCCTAAATGCTCCTGCCCTCTGCATGCTCCTGCCCCCATATGCTCCTGCTCCCCTGCATGCTCCTGCTTCCCTGCATGCTCCTGCCCCCTGCATGCTACTGCTCCCCTGCATGCTCCTGCTCCACTGCATGCTCCTGCTCCCCTGCATGCTCCTGTTCCCCCTGCTTGCTCCTGCTCCCCCTGCTTGCTCCTGTTCCCCTGTATGCTCCCTCCCCTGCATGCTCCTGCTCCCCTGCATGCTCCGGCTCCCCTGCATGCTCCGGCTCCCCTGCATGCTCCTGCTCCCCTGCATACTCCTGCTCCCCTGCATACTCCTGCTCCCCCTGCTTGCTCCTGCTCCCCCTGCTTGCTTCCGCTCCCCTGCGTGCTTCCGCTCCCCTGCATGCTCCTGCTCCCCTGCATGCTCCTGCTGCCCTGCATGCTTCTGCTCCTCCTGCATGCTCCTGCTCCCCTGCATGCTTCTGCCTTTACTAGTGCCTATGTTTTTCTGGATTTCCAAAGTAGAATGTATAAGAAATCTGTTTACTTAACCCTCTTTCAGACATTCTTCTAAAAAATAATCCATTATATTTTTAATAGAAGGCAGTAGTAATTGGTAAGGACTGAGTGGATTTCCAGTCTGAAGCTCTAACATTCAGTCAGCTTTCATTGCAATGCTTTCTTGAAGGAGCTGTGGTTCACACTCCCCAGAGTGAGCCTAGGCAGAGGCTGTGTGGCCCCAAGCTCCTGTGCTTACAATTTACCACAAGAGGTCACTGTAGGTTCCGCCACAATTAGTGATTAGCCAGCATCTTTTCTCTCTCTTCTCCTGGACCCCTCAATTATGATGGAGGAGGAGGGGAATCTATGTAGTGTTTGTGCATAAAAGGGAGTACATAAAACCTAAGGCAAACAAGAAAGTTCAATGAGACAAGGTACTTATTTCTTTTAATTATTAAAAGTTTATTTAAATTGGTGGCAATTGTTTAAAGACAAAACAAATATGATAGCAATAAAATAATAAACACTAACATGTGCTATTGGCTAATCACAAACCATGAATAATTATAATGTGACATTCATAAGATGTGCTTTAGACTAATAGGGAGTTTATACTCTCAAATGAAAATTTAATTATAGCACACATTTTTGGTATAATGTCAATATATGTGAAATACAAAGTTTTCAGAAAAGTTCCATGTGTATAATGGTTTAATCCTAGGGAGATGGCTACATATTTACTATTTTAGAAGAATTTTTCCTAAACAGATTTTTTCGTATAACTTGTATTAGACTTGAGGTAGAGTCAGTTCATAACTGCACTTTTATTGAAAGAGAAAGTACAGATTTATAGTTATTTCCATAGCCTATGTGTAATTCTAGCCTTTTGATGTTTCCCAAAATTTGAAAATAAAGTTCAAAGCTAGAACAAATTATCTTCAAAGTTCCCCAGGTTGTTAAAGTTCGAGAGGCATGATTAGAAATGTATTACTCTGAGAGGCTCACTTTCCTGTTGACCAGCATGCACTACCAGTGGCGTAAGAGGCCAGACCTAGAAGTATTTGATCAAGTTAAGGCTACTATGATTATTATCATAATAAACTAGTATGTTAGACATTGCCTTAGCATTTGGTTGCATATTCATACTCAGACCTAACATTTGTAGTGATATATTTTTCTGAAGTGTAGACAATGCCTTTATAATATACTAAGTTTTCATATGGAAAGAAACTAAAAAAAAAAAATAATGGGCAAAATATCATAGAGGTGAACAAATGGTTTAAAAGCAATTCGAAATTTTTAATAAAAATGTTTTTGTCCTTTTTAAGGGCTCTGGTCCAATCAGAGAAATGTCACTATTAAATGTAATAAAAGTCCTATGAACTTTCAGAAGTAAGCTATTTGTGATCTGAGCTTTGAAGCCGACTCCTAGAAGTTTCTAGTTAGAATGCTGTATATATAGGGTCATGAAGTATTGGGACACGATGGTAACTCTTCAAGGACACAGGTCACCCTGAAACCCCCCCCCCCCCCCCATGCAGTACACAGAAAAGGCTGCTTGAGTAAAGGCATTTTGATTTTGGTTCCTAAAGCAACCAAGTTCATAATTGATTCTTCCAAACAGTCCTGATTATGTCTGTGAAGGGAACTGGCTAAGCTTATGTAGCTGAAGCTGTTTATTTATTCACTGTGTATATCTGAAGCAGAAATCATATAGCACGGGACGCATCAGTGGTACCCATGAAAGCATGCTTGCATCCTAGTCCAAATTAATGTGCAAACAAAACATTCTCTATCATTTTCATTTTAATCTCCAGGGGCTAAAATGCTGGACTAATTTATATTTTAAAAAGTACTTATCAATTTTCATATTCTAATTAAATTATTTTCAACAACTTTGCAGTTAGAACTTATTGATCTTTGGAAATAAGTTTTGACTTTGGTAATCAGTCCTTGCCTGTTTAACAGAGATTTCCTATGGTCAAAGAAGCTTACAGTCCAGTAAGCCAGTTGCTGATAGCCAAATGTAACTAAATATTGATCAACTGACTTGCATTGTAGGGAACAGCTATCCTTTCTCCCAGTCCTTTCTGTCTATGTGTTTCCTTTTATTTCAGGGATAAATCAAAATACAAAGAACTCATTTTTGTATATCTTATAACATTGTACGGATAGTGGAGCTCTGCACTAGAGACTAGATAGTCTGAGGCTAAGTTCCTTGAAGATAGTAACTATCTCTCTGCTCAGCCTTCATGCAGTGTGGCAAATTATTCAACAACACAGCAGAATCTTAACTGAATATCTACTATGTATGTGCTAGAATGTGATGTAGAACAATGTCATGGTGATGTCTCTCTTTATGTGCACGTTGTTATAACGTCATTGCCTTACCTACACCTTGTATCCTCACAGCTAACAAGCAGGACCTGGTTTACATAGTTAGGATGATGGTTAAATGTGTGCCAAGTGCAATGACAGCACCGAGCCCCTGCGAAACCGTGCATTGGCGGTGTCAGTTATTAGTTGTTTAAATCTTTGGACACCCAGCTGTGGTTGATGTCTTCAATTTTGCATTGCTGTCTCTGTCTAAATCTCTTTGCATCAGAGAATTCCCAGCTCCTGAGCATTCCTCTCATCAAAGTGCTTTCCTTTGGATCGTTATGGTTTTGTGAGACTTCAGACAGTATCTCCTCATCCCATCCTCGTCACACACAGATTCTGTTCCTTTCATGACTTTATGTTTTTCTCTCTCCCCTTTACCATCCCGTCTTCTTTTCTTCTCCTTCCTGGTCCTTAGTGGATTATGTTCCTCTCTCCATCTCCCCTTTGCTCATCCCCATCCCACTTTCCAGAGAAGTCTTGTCTGAAGTCAGAGTTTGGCCTCTGTCTTCTTTGTCTTGTGTGGGTGGTGGCATCCGGAGTTTCTCTTCTTCTTCTTCTCACATGTCATCTAAACTGTGGCCAGACTTGGGTCTGTTTATGTTTCACACCAAATCCATCAATTTTCTGTGGCATTTTATCACAGTAGTCTAAAATCACTTACACACTTTTGTTCTTCTGTCTAGAAATCTTAGGTTTGAATTTGCCTTCCCACTCCTTACAATGCTAGTTTTAAGCCCCGCCCCCAGAACATGATAAAGCCTAAGGGATAAGGACTCTGCCACCCATTTCTTTTATTGTATCTAAAGATGCTGTGTACACAGTGCTTGAACTTAGGGGCCTCAGTAAGCAGACTCAGAACACAGCTAATTTCCTATGTGCTCAATGAGACCACAGCTAACTTCCTATGTGCTCAACGTATAGGAATAAAATACTCAAAGAAGACTGCTTCCTTAGCCGAGCTCAGAAACAAGGCCTCCAGGAGCGAGGATTGAATTAGGGAGACTCTCTCATCCGTACCCAAAACAACCCATCTCAGCTGAAAGAGCAGTCTTCAGGGTAGCTGATAGTTTTATGAAACTCTGCTGGGTATTTCCAAGGTTTCCAGCTTTCTTCCCTGTCCCCATCTCTCCATCATTCCCTGGTCCCGCTTCTTACCGCTGCATCAAAGCTTTTCAGAGTTTTAACTTGGGCCTGGAAGGGCTGCTGAGGAGATGGGGGATGGGTGGAACACAGATCCCAGATATTACATTGTGCCTCAGAGGCAGGGCTTAATACAGTCTTGCTTTTCATATATATATTGGATAAAGTAAGATATGGGAGATTTTTCTACCCTTTTGTGACCCAATGAGGGCAAAATATTAAATAATTGGAAGCCTCTAAAGCCATTAACTGAGCTTTAAAGCACTGGTCTCAATTGATGAAGAGTTTCCTAATGTGGAGACAAACCCCAACAGACAGATGAACAAACAAGATGCTGGAACACCACCTTGCAACTTCCAAACAACAACATATTACTAGGAGTAAAGGAAGTGTCAGCTTGGATTGCCCCAGTACCTGGACAAGCTCTGTGAAGACAGAACACACACCAGGAGCTCCCATCTCTCTGTAACAAGCCCTGTGAAATGTCCCAGGGAGGAAAATGAGTTGAACTTGTAGATAAGAGTCTTTACCTTAGACAGCAAGCTCACTGGTTCTCAACCTTCCTAATGCTGCAACCCTTTAGTACAGTTCCTCATGTTGTGGTGACCCCCCCCCCCCCAACCAGAAAATTATTTTTGTTGCTACTTCATAACTGTAATTTTGTTACTGCTATAAACCATAATATAAATAGCTGATACGCAGGACTAGAGAGATGGCTCAGCAGTGGCCGCTCTTTCAGAGGACCCAAGTCCAGTTTCCAGCACCCACATGGCAGCTTACAATTGTCTGCAACTGTAGCTCCAGAGGATTTGGCACATTCACACAAACATACATGCATGCAAAACACCAACACACATTTTAAAATATATCTCATGTGCAGATGGTCTTAGGTAACCCCTGTGAGAGGGTCATTCAACCTCCAAAGGGGTCACAACCCACAGGTTTAGAACCACTAAATTAGCTCCTGTTGGATAGAACATAGAATGAAAAATAGAGGAAGCTGAAACAAACAAAATAAAACAACAACTTTTCATCTGAAAAGAAGGAACTTAAGATGCCTCCATCACATTGGCCTACAAGCACATCTGTCAGGACATTCTCTTGATTAATGATTGAAGGAAGAAAGGAAGCTGAATGTGAGTCTGGAGAGCAAGGCGGTGAGCAGCGCTCCTCTGTAATCTCTTCATCAGCTCCTGTATTCAGGTTCCTGCCTTGAGTTCCCGCTCTGATTTCCTTTCAGGATGGACTGTAAGATGTAAGCTGAAGTAAACCCTTTCCTTCCTGAGTTACTTTTGATGCTGGTATTTATCACAGCATAGAGCCAAACTAAGATACCTTCTTCCTTCCTTCCCTCCCTCCATTTTTCCTTCCTTCCTTCCTTCTTTCCTTCCTTCCTTCCTTTCTTCCTTCCTTCCTTCCTTCCTTCCTTCCTTCCTTCCTTCCTTCCTTCCTTCCTTTCTTCCTTCCTTCCTTCCTTCATTCTTTCCTTCCTTCCTTCCTTCTTTCCTTCCTTCCTTCCTTCCTTTTTTCTCTTCTTTTAATCATGTGTGCAAGTGAGTTTGCTTTTAGTTGAAGTTCTTCATTAGTTTTATTGCTGTTGCTGTTTGATTGTTTTAAAAGGTTAACTTTGAAGAAAATATATAATCCCTTCAAAACAGACTTTTGTAAAAAAATGTATATTTTGTAAGTGTCAAAATGAAGCCTGAGTATTAAATAAGTAACACATTCTCTCCTGGCAAACACATCTGGACTGGTTTTGCTCCTATTCCCCAAGATTATATAATGAGTGGATTTCTAAAGCTTTAAGTATTTTAAGACATTTCATTGGGATAGGATTCAGTAACAAGTTGTGATGAACCACCTCAAGGTGAATGTTTCCTGTTTTGTGAGTCAATGGATCAGCAGACAATCTTGGCAGCTGTGTTTTGCGCTAATGATTCTGAGCAGTGTAGTTCTTAGAAATAGATCTCATGAGCAAAACAATCCTATTAAAAGTGGAATTGGAAGGGGGGCATGGACCACTGAGTAAAGTGCTTGGTCTACAGGAATAAGGACCTGAGGTTGGGTCTCCAGCACCCAGAGAGAAGTGAGCATGGCTGTGTATCTGTGATTCTAGTTCTTGGAGACCAGCAGATCCTGGTGAGGTTGATGGCTAAACCAGTCTAGACAAACAGCAAGCAGCTTTAATGAGAGACCCTATCTCAACAACAGAAGATGGAGAGAGATGGAAGAAGGCACATGATACTGATTTCTGGCTTCAATGTGCATCATGTGGGTGCACACCTGCACACACATACATATAACACGCACAAGTACCAATTTAACTGGTGAACTTTTTTTTTTTTTGGTGGAGGAAAAAATATTCTCTGTAACAGTTCTATTCTTTCCAGCAGTGGATTTCAGGACTAAATGTTGAAATAACTCCTGCCTTCTGATCCACATTGGCTAGGTGGAGAATAATGAACTTCACACCATCAAAGAAACACAGAAACCTGAAAATGCACCTTTGATCTTGAAGGAGATGAAACGTGGAGGCATATTTTTATCTTTGATGACAGCTGAACATGTTTGAATAAATTAACAGATTTTTTGCATATTTCTACCTCCCACAGTGATGGTCTGGTTAATGTTGCCAATATTATTAGATAATAATTAGTTTCGGTTTCGAACATATAAACTGTATGTGTCTGTACACTGGCTGTATTGTTATAGAATTGTAGGGAAAGATGTATCTTGTAAGGATGTAACAGAGACCAGACTTTTGTAGAAATGGGAAATGCATGTACCAGAAATCAACACTGTAGATGGGGACATTACACATAAATTATTTATGCCTTTTATAAGCCATATGTATCAAGATTTTGTTTAACCCAAATAAAATGTGCTATGTATGCTTCAGGGACTTTTCTGTTACTGCCATATGAAACTTAAATATGTCTATAAATATCACTCACCCAGAAGACAAGCTCAGAAAAGTAACATTGGCTCCCTGATTCAGGTTCACAAGTTTTCAAATGCTATTCAAAGTGTGGGAAATTTGCTTTAGTTTACCTATTATCATTATTAGTTATTGTTGATAATATAGATTTTAAAAGAAAAAGGCCTAGTTGAGTCCTCATATACTTTCTAGATAAATCTAAACATTACCTTGTAATTGTAGGAGGAAAAAGTGGTGGAGGAAAAAATATTCTCTGTAACAGTTCTATTCTTTCCAGCAGTGGATTTCAGGACTAAATGTTGAAATAACTCCTGCCTTCTGATCCACATTGGCTAGGTGGAGAATAATGAACTTCACACCATCAAAGAAACACAGAAATTGTAATTGTAATCACTTTGTGATTGTCTCAATAGGAATAGAAATGCTCATTTGATTCTCCCAGCAAAGATTGATGGGCTATATTGTGATGTATGCGCTAATATGTCCCTTGACCTCATGGATCTCAGGGACTGAAAGTTGGGGACAGCTGTGCAGCAAACACACAAAGAACATCTAACTAGAAACAGTGGCTGGTGTTTTGAAGGAAAAGGAGAGAATGCAGAGGTCCTAAGTAACAGGGACTAGTTTTGATTGGAAGGCAATTTTGGGAGCCCTGACTAAGGAAACCCTATTAAAGTGAAGAAGCTTACTGTAGGCAAAGAGAAAACATACAAACAGCCCCAAGGAGAGAAAACAGGAATGCATGAGTACATTTGTGACGCTACAGTCAGATGACTGTGAGCAACACGAGGAGAAAGAGCAGTTGGAAGCTATGTAAAGAGCCCTGGGCAGATCTGAGCACTGGGGTGTGTATTCAAAGGCTGTGAAGGGACAGATACATGATCACTGCAATGGCCCAAGCAAGACAGGATGGTGGTATGGCCTGGGAGAGTAGCAGGGGACACAGAGGATGAGATGCTTCCAATATATGTCATTGCTAGAACAATTCTGGTTGAATAATGTTGTTGTCCCTAGGCAGCAGGTAAGGGGGTGACGCTAGGAATTTGGCTCCATGTCTGTGTGTAGAGGGAAGAAGGGAACTTTTCTTTGAGATGGGGAAACTGGAAGTGTCACCCTTCACCTTTCCACCTACAGCCTTCTGTCCTCTATGTCCCACCTCTCTACCTATGTTTATTCCTGCTCCCACCCCTGCTCCTGGCTTTGAATAGGGATCCAGAGCGTGCACTCCTGCTCCTGCCTTTTTAATGTGGGATCTAAGTCAGGTGGTTATCCTTGTACTGCAAGTCCTTTACTGAGTAAGCTGCCTCCCTAGCCCCCAAGTCTCATTTTAGAATTACTGCACAGTTTCCTAGGAGGCATGCCCCTCAGCTAGGACTGAATGAATATATTTAGAGACATACCTTGTTGGCCTTCCTCACTGGCTGCTATAGACCTTAGAAAACTTGCACAACAGTGAAAGTACTTTCTTCTCGTAAAGTCCTTTCTCACCTTTGTTCCATGCCTTTCTTTCTCTCTCAATATCCTAGACTTCATCTGGTTGTCTTATCACTTCTGAAAATATTTGACAATTGTTGGTAATACTCTGAAACACTTCTCTCAAAGATAATTTGCTTAAAAATGTCAAGAGGGAGAAAGCCCAGTAGTTTAACCCCCACCAAAGACATTTTATCATCATTATTTTACACTGAATCTCTTGAAAACATTGTGTATATTTAAGATACTTAGCACTTAAAAATTGTGTATGTGTGCATATGTGTATATGTTTATATGCATATTTGTGTGTATATGTACATATGTATAGTGTGTGCGTGTGTGTGCGTGTGTGTGTGTGTGTGTGTGTGTGTGTGTGTGTGTGTGTGTGAGAGAGAGAGAGAGAGAGAGAGAGAGAGAGAGAGTAAAATGACAATCTCAGCTTCATTCATCACCTACCGCCTAGTTTTGACACAGAATTTCACGTTTACTGTTTAGTACAGCAGGCTAACTGGCCCATGAACCTCTGCAAATTCTCTTGTTTAGTGATTTCTATCAAATCACTAAAACACCACTGGGATTACAGATGTCTGCTATAGCATGTGGCTTTATGTGATTTTGGGTTCTGAATTCAGATTCTTACATTTGTTTGGCATGCCCTTTATCCACAGAGCCATTTCCCCAGCTAAAATTCAATGCACAGACAGAGATACACTTCATCATCAGAGAAGTCAAGAAAACGAGCCTACTCATCACTCCAGTGCTTCCCATAATGATAGCTTTTTTTAAAATTTTTTTATTCGATATAATTTATTTACATTTCAAATGATTTCCCCTTTTCTATGATAGCTTTTTTTTTTTTTTTTGTTAATGCTAAGAGCTAAAATGTCTACTCTGTAGAAAGGAAAGAAATTGCCCAAGGTAACTTTATGGCATTTTCCTGACAGCTTATGACCTCTCCTCTTTCTGTCAGCTTGGATTTGTGATCTCCTTCATAGATGGGATTAATGTGTGGGAGTGTGAACTCAAGTGTAGTTATCTTCCTATCTCCCGAAGAAGTCATTTTGTGAAGACATGCTTCTTTATGCTAAAATGAAGCCAAACAAAGCAAGAGCTCTATGCAGTTGAGAAACAGGAATAGAACAGAGAGTCACAGCCAGCGATGCCCACTGCTGTCCTTTCCTGGTACCAGATTCCCTTGGCCTGTGTTCACCAGCCGAGCCCTATAACTTTCCTGGCCTGCTTTGCCATCTGGAGAAAAGAAAGGAGAAAGTGTGCAAGACATACACAGTATTACTCTTAGGAATCATCCTAGGTTCTTTTCAAACCACAGCTCTAGGGTGCGTCCCAGATGCTGTACTACTTCTCCCAGGTAATTCTGGTGCAGTCTTGTGAGAGTTAAGGGCTCAGGTCAAAGTGTCCCAGACTTTGTTGAGTGGGAGACTTATCTCCTGAGCTGTTTTCTTTTTTTGTGTGTTTTTTATGTGGGTTTTTTTTTTTTTTTTTGCATTCTACCTTGAGGGGTCAGTTTAGTGCATCTACATTAGAATCTAGCAATCCCTACTTTTTTTGACACTTGTATCAAGATTCTATGGCAGTTGCCAGGAATTACTACAATTGCATTCAATGCAATTAATTCAATTGCATTGAGGAATTACTACACTGGATGAGTGTAGTTCCATCCTGGCTACACATTGGAACTACTTGAGAAGATTTAAAAATAAAGACCCATGTTTGGAGGTTCCTTTCCTTACTTAAAACCAGAAACTCCAGGGCATGAGATCCAGAATGAACAACTCCTAACTTGAAGCTCCTTGACGCAGCATGGACTCAAGACTGAGAAACTGTGGTCATCATCTCTACAGACTTACAGTTCTCCATATTTGCTTTTATCTGATAAATTATGCATTTGAATTCATGTGGCCAGTATGATGATGTCTTGATGCATGTATGCATTATAGGATGATCAAATCAATCACATCAAATATGTGTCTTCTTTTTGGGATAAGTGCATCAAAATTCTTCTCTTTAACTAAATTAAAAAAAAACCCAGTGCTATTAACTCATCTTGCAACAAAGCACCAGAAACTATGATGCCTGTGCACACTTCCTGTGCTTTTTCGCCCACTTTTTTTTAGCTTCTGAACATTTTTTTTTTTGGTTTTTTTTTTTTTTTGGTTTTTTCGAGACAGGCTTTCTCTGTATAGCCCTGGCTGTCCTGGAACTCACTCTGTAGACCAGGCTGGCCTCGAACTCAGAAATCCGCCTGCCTCTGCCTCCCAGAGTGCTGGGATTACAGGCATGCGCCACCACCGCCCGGCACTTCTGAACATTTTTACTCTTCTTTCTCTCCAAAGTTTTTCACATTTTTAGTGACCCTCAGAAACCATTTTGAATCAAGTATTTGGATTTTAAGTTTCTATGCTTGAGGGCAAGATGCTTTGTTTCACATCTATCTTTAGATGCAGCTAGGTTATACTTTCAAGCCCCAAGCCTTTGTAGAAATCTATCCAAGCACCTGCTGATGAACAGAATTGTAGCTTCTCAAATCCCAGCCCCCTTGTGGGCAATCATATGTGACTCTTAGGCACCACAAGGACCATATTTGTGTATTTGAGCCTTCTGGAAGCAACATATTTGTAAAGGTCTTGAAGATCTGGGTACCAAGGGAAGTTCAAACATTCTGGAATCCATGGCTTTGTGTGCTATTAAAGTGAGGGCATGCTAGAGCTAGGCTCCCTAGCAAGATTGGTGGTGACCGCTGCGGCTGCCTCCGCTGCGGTTGGTCAATTCTGAGAAATTTTCTTAGCCATATCATGCTGAAGACAGTCTAGGATAATCCCACCTTCTAGATTCTTGTTTCCTTTGCAGTGAGCTAGTCCTTTACCATCAAATTTCCTTCATTCTGTTTTAAAGCTGAAAGAAATCAAGAATTTCTGGGAAGTAATTTTAATTAGATTTGCTCTTGTTCTAATATTTATTAATAATGCCACATTTCTCATTTGTTAAAACAAGAAATGTATGACTCCAGGGAGATAGTAATATGAACATGGTGTATACACACAGTGTTTTGCCTAATGCATATGCAAATTTATAAAATGGGCTCAGCAACTTCTGTCTAACTTAGCTGTGTTTATTTCTCACTTCCTATTTGCTTGTAATTTACCTCTGCTTGAGATAAATGTACAGGTTTCAGTTTGTAGGTCCAACAGGAAGAAGTGTTTTTGTTGTTATTGTTGTTGTTGTTGTTCTGAGTTTGCACACATGGGTGCTCACACACAACCCCCTAAACATACTGCTAGCTGCCTCTGCACATGGCACAGTTGGAAAAAAATTTTGCAAACAGTATGTTATAATATTGTGTGAAGATGTTTTGCTCTAATAGTTTATGAAGATTTTGCTTATAGTACTCATTATCAGTCTCCATAATTACCCAGAGGGGTGCTTATAACGATTGCTAATTTGTATATGTGAAACTGATACTTTAATTGAAATCCCCAGGTTTTTCGTATTACTCTCTCAGTAATGTTGAGAATCAATCTGGATGTGGCAAATGGGATGATCGGTAGGACTTTGATTGTTGCGAACATTTACTAGAGGATGACTTCTTATATGAGCAATATGGCAAATTCGTTCAATTATGTTTTTTATAAAATATTCAGAAATGAGAGTAAGAGTTCTTACAGTTGTCCTCAGTAAGGCAAGCGTCATATCATTAAGACCCAGCAGGAGGGACAGGAAATGGCTTAGTCCAATTACTTTACTTTCATAGTCTAAATGGCCAGTCTCAAGTTTGAAGCACAAAGACCAACAGAAAGCACATCTCCCAGACTATTTTAAAAGCTTATGACAGCCTTTAAAATTCTCTCTGATTTATTACTTCTGATTGGCTGTGCAAGCAAACACTAGTGTGTAACTGGGAAATATCTAACTCTCCATAGTCACTGTTATTTATGTAACTCAGTAGATATTTTAAAAATGGATTTGAAATAATATAAAACATCCGTTATCCATTTTTGGTTGGAAATTCCATTTTCTTATCCATGAACAACTAACTCTGCCTCCAAACCACTCAGAGGAGTAGGCCCTCCCTTCAGGTTGCTTTTGTTGTCTCTTTCAACTGTAATCAATCTGCTTTTCCATCTAAAGCAAAAATAGAGAGCTGGCTTTCCCCCAGAAAGAGTTTGACTATACACATAGCTCCGCCAGGAGTTAGGACTCGTGGCTGGTGAATCAGGAAGATGGGAATAAGGATGCTTCCTGGATATAAGGGGTGCATCACAGAGTGGGGGTCCTGCTTTTGTTGATTGTTTTGTTATCACATGGAGATACTGATGAGTGTATGAAGCACATCAACTCCTGGCAGGTAGTGATGGCTGCCCTGCTGAGCTGTAGCCTTCAAGATGGTCCCACTGAGGAGCAGGGGACGTGGTTGACCAGCAGCAGGAGGATATGTCAGAGCCAAAATGGAACAAGCAGAGCTCTGGCTCTAAACCTACCAGGTGATTTGGAATGAGACTCTTCGTGATGTAGGGAGGTCTGCAGAGCCTTTGGAGGGTTGCTTAAGGCAGGCTTTCCGTCTGTTCAGTGAAGTTTAGCACACTTCAAGACTGAAACAGATTATAAAGTAGTGCGTGTCATGGAACAAGTGTTTTTTAAGAAATGTGGGGAGCGCTGTGCCTTCATGTGCACACACCTTCGTGTGCATTTCCTCCCGTGAGCTCCCACTTACAAAAGGCTGCTTTCTAAGCGGTTTCTGGGAGGAAAAGAAGCTCAGCTAAGCAAGCATGTTAGGGTTTCAACCTTTTTCTTTTTTAAAAGCACATGGGATTACTGTTCCCAGGACATTGGGAATTCTTTCAATCAATCAGTTGTATGTATTGTATGGCAAATTTAAAAAGTTGATGTATATGAGCGCATTGTAAAGAAGCTAAATTGAGCTACTTAGCACATGTATCGTACCACATATCTTTTTGTTGTTATCGAGAATAACATCTACTCCCTTGGTGACTTTCAAATATACAATATATTGCTGTAACTATAGTTGCCGTGGAAACTGTCATTCTCTCAAACTTACAATTGCTTACTGGTTTGGTATCCATTGACCACATCCGTCCAGTTCCCTAACCTTCAGCCACTGGTAACTTAGCATCATTTTTTTTTTCTGTTTTGTGCATTTCAATTCTGTACTTTATATGTAAATGCAAAAACAAGTACAGCATTTGGCTTTAGCTTATTCAACTTAATGTGATGTCCCTAAAGCTCACCCATGTGGTAGCTCATGACAGGGTTCCTTATTTTTGAAGAATGCAGATTATTCCATTATACATACATAATAAGTTTTGTCCAGTCACTTGAATATTGTGTGCAAGTAGAGGACGTGTGTGGGTGGGGGCATGTGTGTGGTCCTCAGTGACTGTGGTACAGAGGAAGCAGAGTTGAGGGTCTCCCTAACTGTTTGATAGGCAAAGGGATGCAGGAAAAACAGGAGTAAAGAGAGCGTTGCCGGTGAGCGTACTTTGGAACTGACAAAGAAACTGACCTCAATCTGACAGTGTGTACTTTAGGAATAAGGGTCAATATGCTTAGTTAGAAGGAGGGGTGCTTATAAGTCTGGGGTTGTAGTTCAGATCTGATGATGTAAGCATCTGGGCTGTCTGAGCTGCACGAAGAGACATGGGGTTTCAAGAAGATTAGTTGGTGTGGGTTTGAATAGGAAACTGAAAATCAGGAAGAATTGCAGCCACATGGCCTACCCTGGCTTTCAGTCACCACGCGTGACTAGATAGATTAGAGAGGGCAGCCTAACCTGGGCTAAGAGAGAAAAGAAAATCACTCTTGATGATTATAATTGATGCCATGTATAAATGAAAACACCACGCGTTTAAAGAGGAATTTATGCGTTCTGACTCATCTTTGCAGGAAGCAGCTAATCTTCCTCATCATGCTGACTGCGTTCTCCAGAGGGATACTGTTAACTATTCTCATAATGAAGACTTAACTCAAATGTCAGTGTTTAAAAAAACATGCACTGAAGGGAGAGGAGTCTCTATTATCCTTTTGTGGTTTCTAAGCTTATGTGCAGTTAAGTGTTCCTTAATGTACAGTGTGAAGAGTCTGGACAAGTGTACACACGTGCATCTCAAGATAGGAAGCACTTACATCTCCCAGAAAGTTGTTGTTGTTATTGTTAATTATTGTTATTATTTATTTATAATAATAAATTATTCCAAACGTTGCCCTTCCCAGTCACCCCCTCGAAGAGTTCCTGCCTCCCTTCCCTTTGGCTCTGAGAGGGCATGCTCTCTGTATCCCCCAACCCTGGTGCATCAAATACCTGCTGGATTAGGCACATCTTCTCCCACTGAGGCCAGACATGGCAGCTACCCAAAAGTTATTTTTTCTCTGTCCTGTAGTCCCTTGACTTCTTTCAGAAATCATTGTTTTGGGTACATACTGGAAGCTTGTTCCATTATAGATTGAAGCAGTGCTCCTTGTATGAATTTGACACCATTTAAAAATCTGTTCTCTTGATTAACATTGTTTCCAGGGTTTGGAAACCCTAGAACATGAGTGAATCTGATACGAATGGTTTTCTTTCCTTCTTTTAGATGGGCCTTTTGTTCATGTGAGTTTTCATTGCACTTGCGGGAAAAAGTAAGATGGACTTTTTGGGTTATAGATGTGTATTTAACTTTATAAGGAATCATGCTCGAAACTGCTCATAACTTTTTGTATTTTTATAACATCTTATATTCATACCTAAGTCCACTGGTCCCATTTTCTTGCCAGTGATGCTAGTATTAGCCTGCTGTTAGTTTGTACTGTCTTCATGTCTTGTGAGTGGGACCATATGCTATTGTCACCTTGAGACATCCATTCAGATTAAATCTAGTGTTTTGCAGGAATTGTCTGTATATTCTGGGTTGACTTCAGGTATCCATATTATGAGTATTTTCTCCCAGACTGTAGGTTTCCATTGTATTTTTTTCAACAGTGTTTTTGGATGAGGGGTTGTTTTGCATCTTGGATGTGCCCAATTTATCAAGACTTTCTTTTATGTTGATTACTATGAGTTTTATATGATAAACTTTTGTCTTCTCAAAACTGCTAAATTCCCTCTTGTATTTGTTATTCTGTCTTTTTTTTAAAGTTATGACTTTCACTTTGGTTATGAGATCTGTGATATTCGACCCCTTAGCCTTATATGACTTGGACCCATCAACTGTCCATACTGGGAATCTTCTCGGGGTGGATGGTTAAAAAAGCACTTATTTTCTGAAGGATTTATCTTTCTTCAGTTTCTACCCATTTTTGGTCATGATTGCTCCCAAAAGGCATTTCTCTTACGTCATCCTGGGCTTGATTTAGTATCTATTCTCTAGATCGTTTTGATCGTTGCTTTACAGATGTTCTTAATACGCAAACTTGATAAGAAGAATGCGGAGTATGTTCTTTTAACTTTTATTCCACTTTGATATCTGACTCAGAGGTCCACCTTTTATACAGCAACTGTCACTCAGTTGAATCGCATTGTTGTTTTTGGGAGAACCAATTCTAAGTCAGGATTTCAAACCTGCTGCTTAAAACTTCATTTCTATTTTTAGATTCTACCTAAAAAGGACCCCAAAGATTGTTTTATACTATATTTAAAAGTATACTATTCTTTTTACTTTTAAAGTTCTTTTACAGTTTATTTAAAATAATTTTCATTTATTTATTACTTGAATTCAATTTCACTTTATTATCACGAGACCAGCAACATTATTAAAGTCACAGCCTAAAACTGTTGTTTTTTTTTAACTACAGTTAATATACCCAAATATACTTTTTGAACTAATTTTACATCCAAAACAAACCTATTTTTTTTCTGTGTAAAATAGAGCGGCAATATAAAGTACATGTATTTGCTAGGTTCTATGTCCCATGTAGAAGTGATAGATTTTGATACTTTTTGATATTTGATAGATTTGGAATGATTTTTATTTCCAAAGAGAACTCTTTAATGCTTTTTTAGATTAGATTTTTCAAGATCAAGTAATATAATGAACAAAGAATTTGTCCCATCAAATCTTATTTGTATTCATATCATTTTTTGGAGGAGCATACTCAGTTTGCCTCTGTTAGAACATCAGTATTCCTAAGTTGGTGAGAAGAGACTTCAGCTTATCTAATAAATGAGGCCATGTTTGGTCAGCATTACTCCTGACCACTAACCACGCTCTTCCTCCATTAGACACTTGACTGCAAAGAGGCGCCATACATTGGATTCAGTGGGAATTTTGCATCTGCCCCTCTTATAAAATTTCCTTTTTTGATCACTTGAAAGACAAAGGTTCCCAATCAACCCCCTCCCACTTCTCTGTCCTGGTATTCCCCTACATTGCTGCATCAAGCCTTCCCAGGACCAGGGCCCTCTCCTTCCTTCTTCTTGGGAATGATTTGATATGTGAGTTGTGTCTTGGGTATTCAGAGCTTCTGGGCTGATATCCACTTATCAGTGATTGCATTCCATGTGTGTTCTTTTGTGATTGGGTTGCCTCACTTAGGATGATATTTTCCAGTTTCAACCATTTGTCTAAGAATTTCATTAAATTCATTGTTTTTAATTGCTGAGTAGTATTCCACTGTGTAAATAAGAGGGCTTATGGGACTTATGGGAAGGGGGGAACTGGGAAAAGGAAAATCATTTGGAATGTAAACAAAGAATATAGAAAATAAAATATCATTAAACAAAAGATAAAAATAAAATTATTTTCTTGATAGAAGGAAAAAAAAAAAAAGAAAGACCAAGGTTGTTCAGTAAAGCTAAGTAATTCCCTCTTTCTTCTTTAGAATCAAGTTTCTTACTGGGAAACGCCCAAATTGTGGACTGGCCTGTAGTTTATAGTAATGACGGTTTTTGTAAACTCTCTGGATATCATCGAGCTGACGTCATGCAGAAAAGCAGCACTTGCAGGTAAGTAGGTCAAACTATTTTGAAATCTTTTCCAAATGTGAACATAATTCTGAGAGTGGTGAGAGTTTTGTGTTTACTTATACTCATGACAGGATGAAAATTACAGAAAAGAAGTAAAAAAGATTTAATTGTGAATAGCAAATATGAATTTTAGGAGCTGTTTCTGATAATTTTTGCAAAGGAGGACTTTTGCTCATATGTGAATTAATTCACTCATTAAACATTTTTGGTCACCAACAATGAGCCAGCGGGTTGCGCACAGATCCTGAGTGATCGGATGAGCTGTCAGTATTAGGGAGCTACTGATGACACTGACACCTCTGCAGCAATTAAAATCGTCTCTAACAAAATGGAAAACCTGACCCAGCCAAGTGGAACACAGCTTACAAGGATGTAAAGGCACAAAAATGAAGCTGATCAATTCCCCAGAGCCAATCCCATGCCTTTATAGTGGTGATATAGTCAACCCAGCTGTGTCTATTGTGTTATCTAAAGCAGAATTTGATATTTTATTAGTTATGACAACTTTAAAAATAGGCCATATCTACAAGTTTATGAAGAATTATGATAAAAAGGGATCCGAAGACAAGCAAGCAAGCAAACAAACAAAGAAACCTGTGTGTAAGGAACTACTTTAGAATCTAAAACTTTTCCATCATATTTCGGTAAGGACAGATGGGACCCCACCCCCATCCCCTGCCACCACTTTAGATTTTCTTTAAGTTTCTCACTTAACTAAGTGTTGGAGTCAAATTATTTTGGAACTGTAAAGGATCTGGACTTTTCTTTCTGGTTCAAATTCTGAGAAAACATAGAGGGTGCTGTGTTAAGCTACTTGCCCAGAGAAGTTTCTGGTCTCTACCCACTTATACTGAGATGCAGTGTGTGTGTGTGATCACACATGTACGAGCTATATATGTGAATGATTTACATCTTCATGAAGTCTAAATCTGACACTACACACAGAAAAACTTAAATAACCTTTGCAAAACAGATTCTAACACTCTTAAGTAGACTGAACTGTTGTAGCTAGTCAAAATGGGTATGCAGGGCCAGTAGTTGGCAAGTTAAGCCAGAAGCTTAGATGATTTTAACATTTATCAAGGCTTGAGAAACAATCTGTTCACACTTCCTCACCCCCTCCTCCACCAGGCACCCTCATTTTTCTCTATTGAGGTTATCTCTACATTTTGTCTGCACTCCAAAGAATGAAGTAGAAGAATGAATGGGGATAATGAAAACTGTGGCATAGGATGGACCACACCTTTGGCAGAACTGATAACTTTTCAACATGGGTAGACATTTGATCTTTGAGTATTTAGTATTTTAATACAAAAAGCAAAAAATAAAAGCAAAATCCCCCACAAGGGTGTGTTCAGTGCTGTGAGAGGTGGCATATTTGTATTATGTGACATTGTTTCCATGTGTTTTCAGGAGAATATAAGTTAGGAAAAGGGAAAATTTTCTGGTCAACCTTATCATGGTGGGCCAGGCACTATAATGAGCCCAACAGAACATAGATACTTCCCCATCTCTTCTTGGATGGTTGAGATCTTGCTTTTGCGCCAGATGCTATTTTTCATCTAATAAGATCTATGATCCCCTAAGCAAGATATGTTTGTCCTTTATCTGATTCCAGATAGCTCCTGTGTGCATCTTTGTTTGCAACATTGCATTGGTTTTAAATGAATTTGCTATATTTGTGTGTGCATGCATTATGTATGTACATGTATGTGTGTGTAAAGTGTGTATAGGTTTGTGTGTGTGCCAGTGCCTGCATGTGTGTGATATGTATACATACATGTAGATGTAAGTGGCTGTGCTCATGCATGTGGAGGCCAGGGGAGAGCATCCTGTGTCTTCCTCTATTGCTCTTTACCTCTCCCTCCCTCCCTCCCTCCCTCCCTCCCTCCCTCCCTCCCTCCCTCCCTCCCTCCCTCGTTAATGCTTAGTGAATAAATTCACCCATTAATATTCCCTCCCTCTCTTTCTCTCTTGACTTCTGTCTCTGTCTCTCTCTGTCTCTCTGTCTCTCTCTCTGTCTCTGTCTCTCTCTCTCTGTCTCTCTGTCTCTGTCTCTGTCTCTCTCTCTCTCTGACCTAGAAGCTTACTGTTTCAGTTAGCCTACCTGGCCAATGAGCTCCTGGACTCTGCTTATCTCTGTCCTTCGACAATGGGGCACCCATACCTAGCACTTACATGGGAGTTGGGGATTTGAACTGAGGTCCTTAGTTTTCTTACTCACTAAATCAAATCGCCAACTCTCACTGGGGGGTGGGGCGGTTATTCCTATTGCTTAAATTGTTTTTGAGAAGATTGGCTATTGCTGTCTGAATCTCTGTTTTCCCCATGGACTCCTTCCCCACCTGCAGTTTTTTATAGAGAGTTTCCCTATGTAGCCCTGGCTGCACTGGAACTTACTCTGTAGATCAAAATGTCCTTGAACTCAAGGATTTACTTGCCTCTGCCTCTTCAGTGCTAAAATTAAAGGTGTGCACTACCATGGCCAGTGCTCTCTGGATATCTCTTAAAATTTGCCTTCCTTCTTGTATCCCATATGCTTGTTGTATCCCATGATGCTTTATTTGGTAAATGTAGGTTTTTTTCCTATAGGCAAAGGATTAAAAATGTTTGTGCATTGTATTTATACATTTTTTGTTGTTCTAAAAATTTACTTTTTCCTTCATATTATGAGTATCAGGAAAAGTACCTTGAAAATAGGGATTCTATCATTTACTTTAAAAAAATTTAATTTGTTTTGTTTCATCCATCCATCCAACTATCCATCCATCCATCCATCCATCCATCCATCCATCCATCCATCATTCATTCATTCATTCTGTTTGCCTGCCTCTGCCTATCTGTTCATCTGTCCATCTATCATCTATCTATCTATCTATCTATCTATCTATCTATCTATCTATCTATCTATCTATCTATCTATCTACCTGTCTGTGTATCCTTCTATCTGCTTATTTTGGGTGTATATGCCATGTGTCATGGCATGATTATGGATGATGATGTACAACATGTCCACGTTGGATTCCTCCTTCCACCATGTAAGCTCCAGGAATTGAACTCTGATAGTCAGGCTTAGCAGCACTTGACCTTCCTCGCTGAGTTGTCTCACCAGCCCACACTCACTTTTGAATGCACTATTTACAGAATACAAGAGTGCTTATTTATCTGTCTTTGTTAAAGGCTATTGTTTTCCTTTGCAGTAAACTCTAACATAGGTCTCCCATGCTCCCACAAAGCAGGCTTTTATTTATGGCATGTCACCCAAGTGTTAAAGCGTTCCAAGAAATTTGGGATGATTCGGACTTTTCCATTGTGAGACAAAGTGACGATGTCTTCCCTCAAGTCTCCCACAACTCTGAGAGACACACTTTCAGAAATGGCTGCATTTTGAATAAACAGCCTTTTTGCACTTGTACACTAAATATGAACAGTGTTTTGCTTATCTAAAAACTGAAGCCTTTTAGGGCCCATACAGAGTGGCTGATGAATGTCCAGGCGATACCCCAGCCCTGACAGCTTTCATTGGGAGCTTTCACTGTGTAAATACTATTCCACTTTAAATGTTCTCTTTCCTTTTTAAATAACAGACAAACAAACACTTGACCCATTTTGTGTTGACTGCACTGTTATTTACAAGGGTGAAGACTGAGAAATAATCAGAATACTGAGTTGTAGGAAATTTGTTTAAAACTATTATCACAACGCCCTAACTTCCTAAACCACATATGTGGAGACGCAACAGTGAAGAAAGCAAATAACAAATTTCAGGACAGGAAAGAACCCCACAACTAACCAACCCATACACGTATTAAACTGTGCTGTGAGTCTAATTTTTCAAAACATGCAGATTTCGCTCCCTATTTCTTGAGTAATTTATAAATTTTTTTGGACATGAGATGCAAGGAGACAGAGGAAGGGGAGAAGAAAATTACACCCTGATTTAGGAACATAAGGTGGGTTTTCAAGGTCACTACATTATCAACAGTGATTCCAGAATCATGGAATTGAATGTGGTGATCAGTCACTTCGCACAGCAAAGGGCTTTGAAAAGAAATCAAACAATTTTACTGATTTTTGGATTCTTTTTGCTAATCTTTAAAGCTAGCATACAAAGGAATGGGATTAATTATGGCAATTTTACAAATACTGTACTTTCACTGTACTTTTTATCTATCTATCTATCTATCTATATCTATATGTCTGTCTGTCTATCTTCATCCATTCATTATTTTACTTATTCACTTCATATGCCCCTCACTGCCCTCCTCCCACTCACATCCTTGCACAATCCTTCTCCTATCCCCTTTCCTCTTCTCCTATGAACATATGGGCCTCCCTGGATATCTCCCCAACCCTGGCACATCAAGTCTCTGGAAGGCTAGGCACATCCCCTTCCACTGAGGCCAGACAAGGCAGCCCAGCTAGAAGAACATATCCCATGAACAGCCAACAGCTTTTCACAAAGCCCCCTCTCCAGTTATTTGGGACCCGCATGAAGACCAAGATGCACATTTGCTACATACGTGTGGTGAGGCCTAGGTCCAGCCCATGCATGTTCTTTGGTTGTTGGTTCAATCTCTGAGAGCCCCAAGAGTCCAGGTTAGTTGACTCTGTTGGTCTTCCTGTGGAGTCCCTCTCCCCTTTGGAACCCGTGATCCTTCCCCCTATTCTTCCATAAGAGTCCCCAAGCTCCATTCACTGTTTCCCTGTGGATGTCTGCATCTGTCTGAGTCAGCTGCTGGGAGGAGAACAAACATGCTAGACTCCTTGGTGATTGCCTATAGGATGGTTCTCAAGTTGGGCCGATTATCTTTATCTTCCTCTCCCATTGTCCTCCCTCACCTCCCCAGCTCCTCCTCACTGATCCTCTTCCTCAGACAGTCCTCCCTCATGCTTTCAGGTCACATGTATTCTGTTACTCTTCTTTCCATCTCCTCTCTGTTCAATGCAAGAAAAGGATTAATAATAAAAGAGTATCACTAGATCTGGAAAGGAAGATGAAATAATTTCCTTCCAAAGATGCAATTTGTCATGTCTTGAGACCATCAGCAAAAACAGTACAATATGTAGGATCTAAACATGTTTTTACTGATTTTAATGACTCTTTTTATTCAAATGTATGAAAATAATAAATCAGTGACTCACAGATTTGTGAGTCTCAGCTACAACGCTATGTAGCAGAGAAAAGCAGTAGTATATGATATATGTGGCATGTATTATTTGACTATTTGAATTGAAGTGAGTAGGATTAGGGTGATGATGAGAAAAATAGTGGCCCATCATAATTTTAAAACATTCAAATGTAAATTGCTCTATAGAAAAACTCCTTTAAAAATGTCAAATTGTGTTTTTCCAATATCAAGAGACCGAGATTGGTTTCTTTTGCCTTTTTAAGTTTTTCCATCTTTTGCCCAACTTCTCCTGCACTGGACTGAATAAAATTAAACAGTTCTCAGCTTGTCACAGAACCACCATTTCTGCATCTTTAGTTTTTCAAAGGTTTTCTTTCATCTCCCCCTCGTGTTCATCTTTCTCCACTTACCTTGAATGCGCATGTTTTCCTCCGAGTGCCCTCCCCACTCATTTGGTTCTTGAGCTGGAGTTGCTTTCTGTATGTCCATTCCTAAGACCTCCAGCATCACACTATGAAGCACCATTGATGATTCTGAGTGTCTTCCTCCACCATTCTGAGTTAGAGACCTCTTTAAGCTTCTATGTCACGTTCCACTTCATCGGGATTGACTGCCGTTGAGTGACTGTCACAGCCTTACTTTCAGTTGTCCATTCTACCCATGACATTCAACTTCCCATACTTTACGTGTCAAAATAATTGGAGACCAGCAACCATATATACTTCACCACTTTGAGAGAGAAATAATTTGTCTCTGAGCCATAAAGTATATGGAGGGAGGCAGTATAATATGAAAATTCTGTAAAGGACCCCTCACATTACTTTCCAGAGAGCCCTTCTAGCTTCACAGTCCCCAGACTTAGCTGAGACTTCTTTTTTCTGCTTCCTTTCTGTGCCCTAACACACAGTACTCTATTTTTACTTTCCTCACAGGAAAATAAAAAGAAAATTCTATGACATCAGGATTCTAAGTAATTTCCAATTTATTTTGTTTTATAATTTAGTAATCGAATTTCTAAGAGTTGGATTGTTTGCTATAGGTTGGTAGACACAAAAAGTATTGGTTGTTCGAAGGATGATAGGTTTCAGGAGAAGAAGTTCTGGCATTCAAAACCTGTTGTCAGGGCTTAGGTGGAGACCACTACAGCCTTGCTTTCCCATTAACCTGAAACTTTGGAGAAATCTGTTCTGCTTTTGTTTCTGGGATAGTGGGATGGGATAGCAATTGCATAGTTTAGTCAGGGGGTTTTGAAGAGCAGACAGATGCTTTCAAAACTACTGCCATCCATTGGAAAGCCATTCCCTGTCCTTACCCAAGTCATCAAATTGGACAGCAAAGCAGAAATGTTAAGAAGTACACTATGAGCTTCCACCAGCTGTTTTATCCACACAAGAGTGCAGCAGACATAATACATGGAAGTCAGTGGCTTCCATTTGGCGGATATCTCTGCTTCCCACAGGGCCACTGAGGAAAACTGTAGGAGGGAAGAGGCACCTAAGCTCCATCAAACTCCTAAATTTAGGGTACCTGGTACTATTCTGATTTCCCTTAATTACCTGCCATGGATCTAACATTTACAACCCTGCCTAAATAAATGGGTTGTAAAAACCTTTTTGTTAGGATCTACTGTATAAAGCAATGCCTTCGAATTCTTTTTAAACCACTTCTTTCAGATTCCAGAGATGATGGCTTTGTTTGACTTTTCAGATCCCCCCTTAGCTCTTTCTTAGTGCCTTTCTTTTCTTCTTCTTTGACTACACATCTCAGTTTATGTTCCAGACCGACTCTGCAGTTGCAACCATTCCCAAGCTGAACCCTGTGCTTAGCCACAGCATAACTCACTCTGTATTGGTTCTTTGGTGAATCATTTGCTGGAATGTGAATTGGTCTGCACATGTCACCCTTTGAGTAGCGACTATACTTTTGTGATGCATCCATCTAGGGACCACTGCTGGTCAACAGAAAAGCAAGATGGATTGATGAAGCTCATGATTAAGTTATTTGTTTATTTTTGGAGTTACAAGGTTCTTTTCTGTGTCGGAAGTCTATCAACCTTACAGCTATCTTGGTTGTTAAATATAACAAGGACTGTTTATGAGACTTTCAGAAGAGAAGACAGAGTGCAAGAATAAAGAACTTCTGCTAGGAGCCAGAGCCACATTTCTCAAAGATGTGCTTAGGCCGATGTAAATGGAAGATAAGAAGATGCCTAGGCAAGCCTGGTCAAGCCTGGGCTAGTTTTGAAGAAAAATTATCCCCTCCCTTCAAACTTCAAACCTTATCTCCAAGTTCAGATCTTATACAGGAGCCTAGCAAGCTGGGCTAGGAGGTTCACTTCCATTTCATGGGTTCACAGGAGAGGAGGTCACAGAAAACTGTGTGTCTCCCTGTAAGCTACAGTGACTCCATCTTTCAGGAAACATGAATCCTTGGATGTGGGAAAGCAAGGAAGGAGAGCTGACCTGTGTGTGTTCCAGCCATCACATGACTTATCAAAGTTCATGATCCCATTGCATTATCCTTTTAATCTTCACCCCTGAACTATTATCACTATTATCATTTTGATCAGAGAGGAGAGGTCTGATGACTCTCTTGACAAGTATGGTTTTGCAGTTGGCTGTCTAAGTGCACGGATCTGTTGGTATATCATGGGCTCTCAGTACTAGAGGAGAGATGGGTCACTGCTGTGAAACCAAATCCATTTTCCTTCCAATGAAATACAACAGAGGTCAGTTGTAATTCCTAAAGCTCAGCTTAGCATTCTGTGTGAGCAGCAGTTATATAGTATAATTGCCACTTCTAATGTGCGAGTCCCTTTAAATTCTGTTAACTATTGGCTGACTGCATTGCCTTTTGGTCGCTCAAGTCAGGGCTTGAAAAGTTGCAACAAAAGTCAGCACTTGCAAGTAAAATAAGCAGGCATGCCCTGTCCACAGAGCAATGTAGTGTTGTCCATCTGACAGTATGATTTGGGCAACCTTGAGCTGAAAGTTTTATATATATATATATATATTTACACACACACATATATACATATACAATTTATTTATTTATCATTTATATATTTATTATATTATTTATTAATTGCAATTAAAGTAGAAGGATGTCTCCTTATAGTTGTATTTGCATTTCTGATAGCTAGTGGCATTGAACTCTTATTTTATCTTCACATAGCTGTAGAACCATTTGTTCTTGTTTGAAAAACAAATTCAGGTAATTTGTTCATTTCCAATTGGATTCGATTTTTGGTTGAGCATTTTAAATTCTGTATGTATTCTGAATATAATTCCTTGTCAGATGAAAGTGGTTCAGATTCTGTAGCTCATCACTGTTGGCTTACAGGAATGTATACGTTCCTCTCGTGGCCTCTGCTTTATAGAGCCTCACCCTGGCGGTCGCCCGTGTTAAGGTCTTCAGGTGTTTCTGCACTGTCTTCTGGTTGTTTCATAGTTTCAGGTTTCAGGCTTAGGGCTTTAATACTGTTCTGTTGATTCTGGCAAAGGCTGAGAGGAAGAAATGAGGTTTTGTTCTTGTGCGTATGGAGATTCAGGTTCCCCAGGTTTGTTTGTTGGGTATGATTGTGTATGCTCTCTAATGTATTTGTGTGTGTGTGTGTGTGTGTGTGTGTATGTATGTGTGTGTTGGTGTGGGTGCATGAGTGAGCATGTGTACACATGTCTCAGAGAGTGAGTGATTGTATGATTGTGTAAGTGTGTGTGTGTGTATGTGTGTGTGTGTTAGCTTCCTTGGGTGTAGACATTAGCTATAGATATATGAACTTATTTCTGAAGTCTCTATTCTGCTCCCCTGGTCTGCATGTCAAAATTTATGTAGTGCCTGTGTGATTGTGGCTACTGTTGTTCCATAGTGTCTTTTACAACCTTTCATTGCAATTGGCTTCAACTTTTGATTTTGTTTTTAATTCTCAAGATGCTTTTAATTCTTGGGGTATTGCGTGCTTTCTTATGAACTGGAGGAAATTTTTGTGTCTGTGAGAATGACAGACTTGTGATAGAAGCTCCAAGATGATTCTATATTTTGTTGAGTCCCACGGACATTGTTGCAGAATTAATTGTTTTAGTACACACACATGTAAGATCTTTCCATTTGAGCATGTGTATCTTCCAACAGCTATTCATCAGCCTTTTGCAGTTTCCATTGTCGAGGTCATTTATTCTCTGAGATTATTCTGCTCCCAGGTATTTGATATTTTTAACAGCTATTACAAATGAGCTTGCTTTATGACTCCTTTCTCAGCAAGTTGATCACAGTGCATAAACATACTCATGGTTCTATATTGGGATTGTATCCTGAAATTACCAAATTTGGCTGTCACACCTGGTAATCTTCTGATGGGGTCTTTAAATTATGGTTTCCAAAGAGGATAATCTAACTTTCTTTTTGTCTGGATATCATATTTCTTTCCTTTGTCTAATTGCTCTAGAATGTGCCATACTATGTAGACTACGTGAGCTGCACGTGTTATCCAGATCTTATAGGAAACAGTTTCAATGTCTCCCTCCCTACTCACTGTGATTTTTCTCTGAGACCATCGTGTGTGTGGCCTTTTTATGTTGAGTTTATATGTTCTATTTCATTGTTAATTTCTGATACTTCTTTGATGAATATTGATGAGAACTCTGGATGATCGGTCCATTGACGGAAGTGACGTGTTGATATCCACAGCTGTCACTGTGCTGTAACCTCTTTCTTTCTTTAGAGATAACACTATATTTTTTTGGAACATTGAGTACTTTATTTTTATTTTTTAAGACAGGGTCACTCTACGTAATAGCTCTATGAGCTATTCTAGCATTAGTTAGAGATACATGTTTACATCTCCCATTGAGTGGATTCCCTTTATTAGCACATAGATACCACCTGTCTGTGACTTTCTACTTTTTTGATTTATGGTCTGCGTGTCTAAGTATAGCCATCGTCGCTCGCTGGGTGTGGAGTGACTTTCACAGGTTTCATCGCCGCCCATGTCTGTGTATCCTCAGTGGTGAAGCAGTAAGTCCCACGTGTAAGCAGCACATTGTTGGATCCTGCTTTTTAGTTCATTCAGGCAATATTTATGTTTTTCTTTGGGGCTTCTGATGTGTTTGCATCCAAGGTTATTAGCATTATGTATAATACTATTTGTCATTTTCTTCCTTTTCTGGTATCAAATGACCACAGTGAAGTCTTCGGCTCTGGGCTTTATCTCTGCTGTTTTCCCTGTGGGTGAGATTCGATTCTTTTTATCTTTTATGTAAAAGATCTTCTAGAGGGTTTTCGTCTTTTGCATCTTTTCAGAGTGGTACCTATTGTTCTTTTGTTCTCTCACTTTCAGGTGAGGCTTCCCTTGAGCATCATCTCATTAAGGCTGCTTTAGCAGTGATGGATTCCCTAATTTTTACCTTGGACTTTGGTCTTGTACATTGTTTAGCTTGCCTTTGATCTCTCACAACATTTCTAGTAACAAATTTTCCTTTCTATCATTAGAAATCTAATGTTAGATTTCTAACATTTAATATGGTGTCATATTCCCTTATAGTCTATTAGTTTCCTGCTGAGAAATCTTCCATAAATTTAATAATGGTGATCTTAAATGTGAGTGAATGCTTTCATGGATTTAGTACTTGGAAGTCCGGCTGTGAAATGCAATGATGAGGACGTGTTTGAGTCAAATCTATTCAGGGTTTCTTGGGCTCCTCTGTGTTTGTAGCTCCCCAAGATTAAGGAACTTATCAGTTTTTCCTTGTCACTCTGGAAGGTTCATTTTCTATGTTTTTCTTCCGATAAGGTTTCATGTAGTCTAACATGGCTTTGAACTCACTATGCAACCAAGGGTGACCTAAAACTTCTGATCCTCCCATTTCTGCCTTTTGGTTTTGGAATTTCAGATATGTGCCACCATGTCCTGTTTTATGCAGTGCTGGGCGAGCAAACTCAGGGCTTTATCCATTCTAGGGACACACTCTACCAACTGAGCCACATTCCCCATCTCTAATATGGAGGTCATTTAAGACTGAAAATCACCATATTCTTGAGCTACACACTCCTGGATATGCGCTCAGAGGACTCTGAACCTGCCACTGAGATACTCGCCCACCCATGGTCATTGCAGCACCACTCACAATAGCTGAATAATGGAACTAGCCTCTGTGTCTATTGATAGATGAACGGGTAAAGAAAATGTGGTACTTATATTCGATGGGATCGTACTCAGTCATAAAGAAAAATGAAATCATGGTATATTCAGGAAAATGGATGGGTCTGGCACTCATTTGTTATGTGAATAGGTTTTCTGTTCTTTACTCCCCTGCCTTAACTCCTAGAAGCTTCATAATTTGAACATTTATTCATTTACACATGTCTCATAAGTCTTAGAAACTTTCTTTGTTCCTTCTAATGGTTTTTCTCTTTTATTTCTTTGGTGTAACAGTGGTACTCCAAAAGCTCTGTCTTTAAGTTCAGACATTTTTCTGCTTGATCTAGTTTGTTGTTGAGGCTCTTGTTCCTCTCTTTTATTTGACTTCTTTCATTATTCACATCCAAGGTTTAGACTTGGTTCCTTTTGATGAATTCTTATTCATTTCATTAATTGATTTTCCGTTTCAGAAAATTATTTGAATTATCTTGTATGTCATTGATCGCCCTTGGAATCATTCCTTTTGAATTTCTGCTCAGGCATTTTTTTTCTATTTTCCTTTGCCTGGAGTCTTGTTTGAGAACAATTGCACTCTTTTAGCTTTATCCTGTTACCTTGCATTTTCATATTTCATGTTTCCTCGTGCTGACATTTCAGTTCTAGAGGATCAGTTCTGTTGTGAATGGTGCAGTAATGACAATGGATAGGCAAGTATCTCAGTGGTGGGTTTAGAGTCCTCTGGGTGCATAGCAGGAGTGGTGTAGCTCAGGACATGGTAATTTTCAGTCTTAGATGACCTCCATACTAGAGAAGGGGAATGTGCTTCCACTGCTGAGTGATTTTCATATCTGAAGTTTTTTTTTTTTTTTTAAACTTTGTGTCTTAGAGGATCTGTTTAGTAGGCTGTATTGTCTTTGGTTCAAGTTGACCACTACAGTTATGGTCTCCAACTGACTTTTTAATCGCAGTCAGTGGCTGTGAGTATAGTTCATGGGATGCAGGATCATAAAGCAGGGCTGTCAGATGGGGCTATTCTAGCAGCCAAGGAGGGTATGGTACGCAGAGCAGGGGGGGAAGAGTGCTTACCTAGTCAGCTCAGGCAACATCAGTGTAATGTAGGACAGGAGCAAAGTATGAAGGCTGTGTATTAATTTCTGTGGACCATGTTCAGTGAGCCCAGGCTAGAGAGTCCCCAGGCATGCGTGGTATGGATCCCATGGTAGAGGGGGCAGCACTCGAGTGTAGTACAGAGTGCATATGTTAAGTCTCCAGTGATGGTGAAGCCATCCTTGCACCATGAGTGGAAGTTACACAGGAAGTTGGGTACAGGGAAGGTAGGTAATGTGCAGCAACAATCTAGGTAGGAGAGAGTGTGCGGTCATGACCAGAGTTTGTCATCTGTCTCGACCAGTGTAATAGGATGCCCTTCCTGAAGACTCAGTGAGGCTTCAAGGTTGCCCAGCAGCAAAAATTCAGGGTGTCAGTGTTGTCTGTTAAGGGGTTTCCTATGTATCTTTTCATTGTGGTAGAACCTTCCAAATATCAAACTCATCTTGGCCTGGGTAATGGGGCAGTTGATAGTAGGCTTTGGTCCCCTTTTTTTCTCAACTGTCTGTCCCCATGCCCCACAGTACCTTCATTTCATCTGCTCTTACTGCATTCCTACTCTTTCTGGTGAATACCTTGTTTGAACAGTGCCCACTCTTCCCTTCTGCCAGGTTTTCCTTTCTTTGTAGTCACTTCTGTTGCCATTAGCTAGCTATCTTGCTGTGTGGGCTTTCTTCTACCTTTAACAATAGAAAGCCTTTAGGCATCTAGAGGCTCACTCCTTAATCCTATGTTTACTTTGTATGTTCTAGCCATATTTAAAACGTGAATCTGCCGCAGACACCAGCTTAGGAATTCTATGGGACACACTTGTTTATGAGCCTTTTTTCTTTGTTTGTGTTGATGGAAATTCCTCTGAAAGTCTGTAAAATTTCTCAACTGGCATAGTAATATTCTTATGATCTCTTCTGACTTTACTTACTTTCAACTGCTCACAATTATTACCTTTCAAATTTTTTGATGGAATTTAGTATTTGTTCATTAGTCTCTACTTCCTCTTGTCCATTTTTAAAATGTTGCATGGAAGTAACATGAGGAGAGAAAGGGAAACACAGCTATGTGATACGCCATCTGCATGAACTATGTATCCAGTGCAGTTACTGATACCGACAGGCCCTGAAGACATGATGTGATTGGTTGTGGCTCTATATAGGCAGCTATTATCCATGATAATTCTTTTTGGGAATTTTTGGGGTATATGTTCCAGGGTCCCAGGGCATTCTGGAAATAGTGATAGTGCAAAAACTGCATTCCTGTTTTCTCCTAGACATAGAACTCATGATAATGTTTCATTCATAAATTAGGAATAGTAAGACTTTAGCAATAATAATAATCACAAAGAACAATTATAATAATGCTTTGTATTGAGATGCGACTATTCTAAAATATATCTTTTTTATTTATATTTTTATTTTTCAACTAAAGAAGTATCATATGATTTCTCTTTGGAAAAATCTGAATTTCCAGAGTCATCATTATTATATTTTGGGACCATTATTTAGTAAAATAATGGTTGCTATAATACACTGCCAAATTAAAGTGGTTCATTTGCTAACCGAGACAGTGAGTTAGAGACTGACTTGGTAGCATGTAGAGTATAGACTCATATAGAGTTTGAAATCTTGAGTAGGGCATGGGGTTCATATTGTTGTGACAGATGAATCAGGGTGGCAAGAACTTCCATCATGCTGTTTAGAATGACACATGATTTTCAATGTTTGAATTGAATATTCTAGAATTTATCATTTAATAGTTTTGGATTATTCTTGACTGTTTGAAACTGGAGAAAGCACAACAGCTGACAAGGGGGTGTGGCTGGATAGGTGCCTTTCAGTGGTTTGACTTCACACAGTTGCAGTCAACATACCATAATAACGAAGGTCTCCGTTGATGTGAAACATGCTTAATAGACATCACGGTAATTGAAATTACCATGGTCATGCATGGTAGTGCATATAGAAACTATCTATAACCAGGAAGCACTCTCTCTGCCTCTCTGCTTTGCTATGTAAGTAAAGCTAACTATCAGCAAGAAATTTTAGCAACAGTGATTAGAACATGGCTTAGCATTTTACCATCTTTATGTATCCTATTATGGATTACAAACTTCTAATGTTACAGAATAAGATTTGCTGGAATAATGGCTTACATATTTGAGTTCATTGTGTGGAGACATCACTTAAGGCAAATGAAATATTTAATCATAGACAATGATGTGACTGATCTGTGATACAAAACTGAAACAGGCTTTTTTCTTCCAGTTTTATGTATGGAGAACTGACCGACAAGAAGACCATTGAGAAAGTCAGGCAGACTTTTGACAACTACGAGTCAAACTGTTTTGAAATTCTTCTGTACAAAAAAAACCGTAGGTATTTTTGTTGCCAACAAGATGACCTAGGTCTTTCTAAATTTTAGTTTGGGAGATGGTAGCTAAGCAACAAGGTAGAGAAGATACAGTGTTTCATTACTGCTCTTGGTGTTGGGGTAGAGGTTGCTGGTGAAATTAGATTAAAAAAATTAATAATGATTTACCCTTGAAAAGATCCTCTTGAAGAATGGAAAAAACATGGAGTGTTTCATTTTACTTTTATAAATTTATTTTATTTTTAATTTAGTGAAAAATATATGGATGAATATTCTGCTTGTATGTATGTATGTATGTATGTATGTATGTATGTATGTATGTGTTTCTTGTGTGTGCTTCGTGCCAGCCAAGATCAGAAGGTGTTAGATCTCCTGGAACTGGATTGCAGATGGTTGTGAGCTGCCATGCAGATGCTGGGAACTGAACTCAGATCTTCTGCAAAAGCAAAGGAGCTCTTAACTGCTAAATCATCTCTCCAGTCCCACATTTGTTGTTATTTTAAACATTATGATTGCTCATATTTATTGGGTACAAAGTGACACTATGACTTAGGAATGCAATATGAATACTTAAACAATGAACACTCAACATTTCAAATATTTACTTTTTGTGGTAAGAATATTGGTAGTTGCTCTCTTGGCAACTCTGGTGTCTGCAGTTTGCTGTTGTCATTAACTGTATTCACCATACTGTGCAACCCATCTCACACCTAGAGAAACTTATCTGTGTCACACAGGCATTGCATTCTTAAATCATCTTCTTGTTACTTCTGCCTCAACCCTACAGCTGAGAGCTTCTGCTGTCTGATATGTGTTTCATCTATTTAGTTCCAATTAAAATGAACACATGTTTTATATTGGTCTGCTGTGCCTGATTTATTTTACTTAGTATCTTAGCACGGTGGTGTTTTATTCCTTCAACGTTGTTGCAAATATCATAAACTAACTCTCTCTCCTTTCACTCTGTGGGTGCATGTGTGTATTGTATATTCATGTGTGCACATGTGTATACATTCATGTATTGTATAGGTATGAGCATACTTGTATATGGGGTACACAGACTATGGAGGCCAGAGGAGGACATTAGAAGTCTTCCTCTATTACCTTCTGTATTTCCTGGAGTCCAGGTCTCTCACTTGAGCCTCTCACTTTTCAGTTAGACTAACTAGTCTGCGAACACATTCAGCCTTTGTCTCTGTCCCTCCCTCTCTCCTGTCTCTCCCGGTGCTGGGGTGAGTCACACACAGAGCCATGCTTGGCTTTGTGGGGTTTCCACGTAGGTCCTTACACTTGCTCAGTAGACATTCTTAGCCACTGAGTCATCTCCCCAGCTCAAGAAATTCTTTTAAAGACTACACGGTATTTACTTTGTGTACGTACTTCATTGTTTTATCCATGTATATATTGATGGACATTCAGGTCAATTATAAATGGGCTCCTGTGAGTTGTAGTGCAATGAATGTGAGTGTGCGTGTTTTGTAGATTTCAAATCATTAGGGGTAAATACCCAGATGTGGGACTGTTACATCATATGGTGGCTTTGTTCTAAAAATTTAAAATTAATATTGGAGTAGGTTTTCTATAGTGTCTGTGCTAATGGATGTTCATAATTACATTATTACAGAAGTCCCTTTTTATGGTTACTACACAAATATCACTGAGGTGGATATAAGGTTATTTGGTGTCAGTCTTTACACATGTAACTTTAGCTAGACTTTAACTGTTTCCTGTTTAAGAGTGATGGGTATAGGCATTATCTCCAAGAGAGGCCAGTCACATCTGGTAATTATCTGCTGATGTTGTGAATTTTTCTCTAGGATTAGAATTGTACACAGTCAGTTGCTAAATATGTCATTACACAGAACCTCATGGTACAGCCCTATTTGGAGAAAAATAACCAACCAACCAACTAATCAACCAACCAACCACATAACCAATCAATCAATCAATCAATCAATCAATCAACCAAGCAACCAAGCAACCAACAACCAACAACCAACAACCAACCAACCACCACCACTATATATACATCCTCAACAATCAAGTCTTCTATTTAACTTGGTGGCTTCACAGCATGGTCATGTGAACTTTGTTTTTTTTTTTTTTTTGGCTGCTTTCTCAAATGTTTTTCTTTTTCTTTTTTTTGTTCAATATATTCTTTATTTACATTTCAAATGATTTCCCTTTTCCTTGATCCCCCCCCTCCCCGAAAGTCCAATAAGCCCTCTTCCCTCCTCGTTCCCCCATCCACCCCTTCCCACTTCTCTGTCCTGGTATTCCCCTATACTGCTGCACTGAGTCTTTCCAGAACCAGGGGCCACTCCTTCCTTCTTCTTGGACATCATTTGATATGTGGATTGTGTCTTGGGTATTCCAAGCTTCTAGGCTAATATCTGCTTATCAGTGAGTGCATACCGTGAGTGTTCTTTTGAGACTGGGTTACCTCACTTAGGATGATGTTCTCCAACTCCATCCATTTGTCTAAGAATTTCATGAATTCATTGTTTTTAATGGCTGAATAGTACTCCATTGTGTATATATACCACAGTTTTTTGTATCCAGTCCTCCATTGAGGGACATCTGGGTTCTTTCCAGCTTCTGGATATTATAAATAGGGCTGCTATGAACATAGTGGAGCATGTATCCTTATTACATGCTGAGGAATCCTCTGGGTATATGCTCAGGAGTGGTATAGGAAGTGTTGTGCCCAGTTTTCTGAGGAACGGGCCAGACTGATTTCCAGAGTGGTTGTACCAGCTTGAAATAGTTAATTAATCAAGAAGCCATCTTTAAATGACATCTGTATGCAAAGGAAGAACTATTTTCTCCAGTGTAGTCTCTCACTGGGTATATATTGACCACACTTATGAACAGGGCCTTCAATAGAAGGCCTACAGAAAGCAAACAGTGGTCTTTTTGTAGACCCTTTGCCTCATATTGCTTTGTTTTTGGTGTTTTTTGTCTTATTGCTCTTTTGCTTGTATATTATGATTTTTGATTTTGTGTTTTTATAGGTTTATTTGCATGTATGCGTTGTATGTGTTTCCTGTGCTTTTTCTTCGTTTTTTTGTTTTTTGTTTTGTTTTCTGAATTTTGGCTTTGTCATTGTTCTTTTGTTTTCCTGTTTTGTTTTGTTTTTTTTTTTTTGAGAGAGAGAGAGAGAGAAGACATGGAGTTGGAGTTGGGGTGGGTATGAAGGTGGGGAGAAGCTGGGAGGGGTAGGGAGAGGAGAAACTAAGATCAGAATATATTGTAAGAAGAATTTATTTTAAAAATATGTATATTAAAATGTGTATGTGTGTATGTGTGTCCATATGCTTTTCTGATTAATGATAGCAAAATCCATATCCATTTTCAATGGTTATTATAGTTTCTTTAAGTGTGAGAGACATCCTAACCTCAGTAGATCACATTGGTTCTAGGTTCATTGTATGCTGGATGTCACTGTGCAGAGTTAATCCTTCCCTTTCTTTCAATCTGTTATTCTTTATGGAATACGTGGAATTAAAGTTAGATTTTCTTTTTTTAGCACTGGACCCGCAAAAAGATAACAGCCCCCATAGACATGGCCTCAGAGAAGTACATTTGGTGATGGGAACATTTTCTTTAATGGGTTTACTTATCAAAACTTTAAACATTTTATCTTGCAGTTTTAGAATCAAGGCCTGAGAGATGTTTCTGTCTGAAGTCATACTCAGCTGCCCGTGTGCCACACAGAAAGCAATCAGTTCTGAATCACCAGTTCTTCCTTATGCACAGGCTATACATGTTTTCTTGGCCTTCCCTTCAATATTTATTTATGATTCATAGGATGCTCAGATGCCCAAGCCCCTTCATTTTCACATATATGTTTTTAGTCTTTTTATGACACACACACACACACACACACACACACACACACACGTATATATACATATACATACACATACACATATGTATATGGCCCAAGTTTAGCAAATAATTGAAGATTACTTACCCTCTCATTTAAACACAATTAACAAATATTTGCTCAATTTTCAGACATTGTAGCCAAGTCCACACTTTGAGTCTGTAAAATTTAATTTACTTTAATGGGATTCTGTTTTGTTTATTTACTTTTAAACATAATTGGTAACAAGTTGAAATTTACATTTTCACAATTCTCCTTCTAGGAAGTCATGGTTTGTAAATTATTATGTAACCTTTGTTCAGGTCTGCCTGGTTTCTTAAGGGAACTGAATATTGCTATATGAATGTCTGAATGTAGCTGGTAGGAGACAGGCCCTGCAGCCCTGCAGCCCTGCAGAAAGCTCCTGTTCTCCTCAGTGTGCTCTCTGCATCTGTTTTTAATTTTGATTTTTCCTTTAATAGGAAGAATAGGTATCCATGCATTAGGGTAGAACACAAGTATTTTAGGCAGATTTAAAGGAATCTCGTAAATGGTCATCTCAAACAGTCTTTGCACACCAACTACAAAAAGAGTGTATTGTTACTTTGAAAAATGTTACATGGGAGAATTGATATATTTTTTGAAGACTGTTCGGGGATGCGGGAATACCAAGCCTTGCCTCCAAGACTTTGATCATGGAATTAAATTATGGTAAATGGCATTTTGCAAATGGGGCAGTTGAGGTTTCTGATTTACTCAGTCAGGGTTGACATTTCAGTTTGCAACCTCTTTTTTATTTCTTCCCATTTAGTGTCCTATTAAAAGGAGGCATTTCCTACTCTGGGGAAAGTTTATCTCTGGGGCAAAGACAGAACCTACCTATATTGCTAGTGCCCAGTGCCCAGGCCCTGCTCTGGGTGTTGGGAAGAATGTACTTCTGTCCATCCTTCTCAGACTCTCTGCCCATTTGATCCTTAAAAGTAGAATATAGAAACCGTTTCACAGCCACTTAAAATATTCAGACTGTTCTGGGGGAAGTCTGAGATTATGAGCTGAAAAAAACAAAGAATCTACCTTGATATTTGGAAACAGCTTTTCAGACAGCCCTGTCTCTGCTAGAATTTCGAAAGTGGCTGTTTCCATAGGAAGACATGGCTGTGACACCAGCTCTTCTTGTCCAGATTTCTAGCAGGCCCTGGAAAAAGAAAAGGATTTTCCATGTTATTTTTTTCTTTGTTTATAACCTCCTCTGCCTCTAGCTCACCGTGTTGGAACAGCCACAGGCCATGAACACAGCAGGGTCTGGCGGTAGTTATTTGTAAAACTGTATGTCACTCACAGTTCCCAGACACGCTGTGAAACATGAACAGCAGGAAATAGGGAGGAAGCCTGGCCGGGAGATGATGGGGCTGTTTCCAAGTCCCTGTCTTGTTCTGTAATCATCGCAGGAAGGGCTGTGTCTATCTATGGACCTGTTAGAGCCACAGCAACTCACTGTCCGGAGCTGAACATTACCTTACAAATCTCTCTGCAGTGCTCTGACTTCAGGAGCCTGTCGAAGGACTCAACTCATCTGCTGTAAATGACACGTTAGCCCTTCCATGACTTAGGTAGACTTCCCAGGTTTAGCAGGTAATTTAAGAGCACTATTATTACCATGACAGTTTAAACAGAAGTGCCAGTGGCATTAGGTGACCCAGTTTTGGGTCCAGGTATGAAGGAGGGTGTTACTTGGTTTTCATGGGGACCACTAAGATGCTCTAAATTCTCAGCTGTATCAGTTACACATCTTCTCTCCAAATCCTGAACCTGACAAAACCCCTTCTGCCCCTAAGCATGGACAATTTGAGGGCTCTTATTGCTCTTTTGCTTGATAAAAATCTGATGGAAAATGAACCTAATTATTATTATTACTTATCATGATAGAATGTTCTTTCAGTGTGCTGCCACTGCTCGGATAATTATTCCCTTGAGGTTATTTCTCATGCCTCCATCTATTCCATTGTTGCAATGTATTTGTCAGTTCCTGGGTCTGTCTAGACCCTGAGCTTTAAAACCGTGAAGCCCTCATCGCTTTGGAGAGTGCAGTAGCTGCTTCTTGAAGAATGATGTGGCACAGTTGAGCCTTAAGGGGCAGGAGGCAGTGGCTCCCCAAGACACTGGAGATTCTCAAGCTGTGAACACACACACTATTTTACTTTCCCATTGATGATTGCCCTAAAGGTTTCAGATAGAACTCAGTAGACAGTAGGTATCAAGTATTGGTGATGTCTCCTGTGACTAGGGACACAGGAATCAAAGTGTCACGTAGGTCCATCGGATGGAAGAGAGGGCCTTGGGACAGAAGAGGTGTTTTAGATGTTCTTCTGGGAGTCAGGCTTGTAAGGGCAGTAGGCGCTGCTGTTGTAACTAATTGGAAACACTTGTCAAAGTGACAAGACTAGAGAGGCACACTCTGAGTTTGTCAGAGGCCTCAGGACACAGAACTAAAGGTGATACTGGTATTACTTTAAGAGCAAGACTGCCTTTGTGTGCACAAGTTGGGAAGAGACCCTGTATTTTTCTTTAGAATGTTCATATTTGGGCCTAAAAATACACTCATTAAATCTGAACAGTTGATAGCTGGTAGAGAGTTAAAGGGTTTTGTTTTGTTGCTTTAGACTGAGATTCAATTCAAGGCCTCATGGAATGGCAAACATTCTATCACTGAACTACATCCCCAGCCCTTGTTAAATGTTAATTTTGAGCTTAATTATTTATGAGACAGGCTCTTAACAAGTTACCCAGTGTACTCTTGAGCTCACTTTGTAGCACAGACCATTCTTGAATTTGTGATCCTCCTGCCTCAGCCTCCTCAGTATATATAAGCCTGATTATAGGCCTGAGCCAGCAGCTCTGGTTAAAGCATTGTATTTATTCAGATAACAAAACTGCTGTTTTGGTGCTGAAGCAAGAGAAGGTATGACAGAGTCAGGGAACGTAACCCTTGCTGTGGCCCTGACACCCCTCTGTCCTCTTTCTCCACTACAGGTACCCCTGTTTGGTTTTACATGCAAATCGCACCAATAAGAAATGAACATGAGAAGGTGGTCTTGTTCCTGTGTACGTTCAAGGATATTACACTGTTCAAGCAACCCATAGAGGATGACTCAACAAAAGGTAATTTCTAAAATGGAGTTTCTGTACCTAAGAAGGTGGTGGTCTTTTACCTGTCACCACCACCTCCACCTCCTCCTCCACTTCCTCCTCCTCTTCCTACTCTTCCTCCTCCTCTTTGTAAAACGCCAAATCTATATTTACATCCACATATAACAATGTAACTTTAAACTGAAATATATCATTAATCAAGCATGTCTACTGACAAATTAAGTATCAACAATTAAAATAAATCAAACTGGAATGAAATAAATACATTAACAAAAATCCAATGAATTGTACCTTTTCTCACATGTACAGTTACCTCAAACGGAAAGACACACAAAGCCAGTAGTATCCCAGGAGTTAATACTGGTGGCAAGAATACACTGTGAAGTACAAAAGGCTAATTACAGCCAGCCAGCCAGCCAGCCAGCCAGCCAGCCAGCCAGACAGACAGACAGATAGAGAAAAACCTGGGATTTTTTATACATTCAGAAAACATAGCTAGAGAAATCTGAAAGCCCCCAAAATTTCAGCATTACACACATGGACTTGTTTTCTAATAGATTTGATGTTTTTAAAATACAGGTTTAATTTTGCCCCCTATTTTATATAACACCCTCCAGATGTCCATTTATTGCCTCCGTGAGCTTCCTGTACACTCAGTGCATTTAGGCAAAGATTGAGTCAATCATCCTACAAATGTGTTAATCTTCAAAAGTAGGCTATAAAAGTGCAGCACCCAAAAGAACAGTCTAGATTACGTACACAGGGACCAGCTTGTGGACGGGACCAGGGCCCAGTGTACATGGTCCTGATACAAAAGCACTCCTGCAAGAGCAGACATATCTCAACCCAGGTCCATCCAACACAGGAGGTAAGATGTCTCCCAAGGACCCCTCATGGCACACAACGGAAGTGGGAAGAAGTCAGGGTTCTTGGAGCTTTTCACCCTTTTGTCTAATCAAGGGAGGGGGTAGGGCAAGGAAATGAGCAGTGCAAATTTATTCTTGAAATGGTTTCTTAATAAAATATTTTGAATTTGCTAAACCCATGAACTCTTGAATAACCTCGGACATCTGAGGAACTCAAGTTTAAAACCTGAGTGAGTTGGCTGTCGGCTGTGCTCCTCCATCCTGAGTTGCCTGAGCTGAGAAAGTCACCCTGACTGTGAAATAAAAAATGGGAGACATGGGTGTCATATTGTCTCTCCCTGCCTCCCTCTCCTGCCATATCTTCCTACGGCCCTTCGTTTTCTCTGCATTTGTCCTAGTGAAGTGTAGGGAGGAATTCCATAGAGCATGTTTAATGCAGGAGCAGCCTGATTGTCACTTCAGCACCCTGGACCCAGGGAACTTTAGAGTGATGGAATTACAGGTAGCCAGGGCTGATTTCTCTGAGGTCCTACCAGAGAGCTGTTGATAATTTGATGGAGTTTTGTTCAACCAACTGAGCCTTACTGGCTGATTACATTCAGTTTACTTATCAGCTTCTATTTATGCAGTTGTACATTCTCTTGAGTGGAAGTTGTAATACTGTGTCATAAAGAGAGCGGCTGGCCCATTGCAAGCCTCCCAGGTGGAATGTTATTGACTGCAGCATCCAGAGATGCAGCTATGGAAACCTAGAGCGCTCTTCCTCCTTTCCGACGTAATTTATTCCCAATTTATTTTCTCCATTTGGGTTTAAATTAGAAGCTGGTGTCATATAAATGGAGACTTTAAATTCATTTAGAAGTAGGTTTTTTAAAATGTTATTTTTAAGAACCTCTTAGGAGACCAAAAGGGATTGCCTGCCTTTATGCAGTTGGCAAACGTTCCTTTCCCTTCTTTCTGAAAAAAATAAAAATAAAAAACCCATCACAGAGCTTTAAGCTTTCCAACTGCAACCATAATTACAGAAAATGACATTAATTTATCCCTTGCAGGTGAGTCTAAATACATAATATTTTATCTATTCAAATTTTTGTTTGTACCGAATTAAAAGGAGAAACTTTATACTGTGCCAGGCATTGAAAATATGACTGAACAAATTAATTTATATGTGTCTATGAAATTCTAGACTCTATAAAATCATTTTCTGGAAGATCAAGCAAAATATCTAATTTAGGGCCTAGGTAACACACACACACTCTCTCTTGTCTCTCTGTCTCTCTCTCTGTCTCTCTCTCTGTCTCTCTCTCTCTCTCTCTCTCTCTCTCTCTCCTTTTTGTATGGCCCAGGCAAACCTGCAGCTAAGTATTATGTTGTTTGAGCCATCCAGATGCTGGAGTTCCAGGCATGCACCATCACAACCAACTAGTATTACTTTTAAAATATTAAAACACACTTCTAATAATCTTTGTACTTAATGTTGATTTATTTCTTTGAAACTTAATAGTGTTTCAGACAAAGGCTAGAAAAGATATTTTTTCTCAGTTGTATATGGAACATTCATCATATATACTATATTCTAAGCCATACTCTTTTTGACCAATTTAAACAAATATATACTGTTGAAAATGTATCTCAGACCATAATAGAATCAAAATAGAACTTAATAATTGAAAGATGCATGGAAAACTCCCCAACAATTTGGAAGTTAAGGAACACATTTCTAAATAATATGAGTTAAAAAGTCGTAAGTAAAAATATTTTGAACTAAACAAAAACTTAGCTCTTTCAAATTTGTGGAAGAGAGTTAAGGCAGTACTTAGAGGAAAATATGTAATGTTAGATGTATATATAATGAAAGAAAATGACTTTAAAAAACCAGTAACCTAGTTTCCATCTTAAGAAGCTATACGAAGAAGAGAATGTCAAACCAAAGCGAGGAGAGGACAAGATCCTAAACCATATGGGAGAAATCATGGAAAACCAGGACAACGTTGGGGAAAAACCCACTAAAACTCAAGACTAACTCTTACAATGAAAATGTCATTATAGTTAATCTCTAGCTCTGATAACCAAGAAAAAAGAGGGAAGACACAAACTGCCAGTGCAGAAAATGAAAGGTCTAAGTCCACTTAAACTGTGGCTACCGAAGCCTAGACAACGGCTACCCTGTGGTCACCAGGGATGACTTATAAGAAATAGACCACTCTCATGAAACAGAACATTTTAATGCCCCATTGCCATTAAATACTTACACAGTAAAGAGTAATTGACCCAAACCAAGGAAATAGAAAGTACGAATAGTTTCATTAGGGGACCCTAATAAACTCTGAAGAAAGACTGTTCTCCTTTTCCTTCTTCAGGATTCTACATACCCATATACGATAGATAGCCACCATCCTCCTCTTCTAAGTTCCCCTCCCCACCCCCCAAATGCTTCCCACCCTAAATGGGTCATTCTAATCAGCCTCCCAAAGCATCAAGGTTCAAGGAACACATGAGAAGAAGAGGAAGAAAGAACACAGGAGCTGAGAGATGGGGAAGAGGTCTGTGAACTGCTGCCTCCTGGACATGGCGGTTATATACATGCACCCGTAACATTGCTGGGGTTGCCTGCAAATCCTCTAGATCTCTTCCAGAATGAAGAAGCAGAGGGAAGTCTTCCAACTCATGTGGAGAAGACACTCCTGCTCTGATACCAAACCCAGGAAAGACAATACAGCAAAGGGAAATGATAGATGAGTGTCTCACTTTTAACATATGATATTCCACAAAACTGAATCTATACCGTGTAAGAGGAGTTGTGCATGACAGTCAAATGGACTCAATCTTCAGAAAGCAATTCTCTGAATCTGTCCTATCAGTGATGTGGTTAAAACATCAATCAATCAAACAACAACAACAACAACAACAACAACAACAACAACAACAAAACCCATATGATCCCTTCAGTTGGCATAGAAAAAGCATTTGAAAAATTTAAAACTCACTCATAAAAAAACATTTTAAAATAATTCAGCATTCATTCATGATTTGAAATCCCCAGAAAAGTAGGAAGAGGGGATGATCTCTCATATTCTCACAAGGAACATCTGTGCAAACCTATGGTGAACAGTCAACTATATCCTTGGGTAAGGTGTTTAAAACATTACAGATAAAATAGTTGATATGTGATTGATAACCTAAAACATTCTTCAAGTGAATTTTGATGTTTTCACACATGGATGGCAGTTAGCTTTGAGTGAAGACTTTTTATATCCTTTTTTTACTCCGGAATATGCATATATTTATACTTGAGGCATGTTTTCCCCCTGATTTACCCTATGTAATTTATGACACAGTTGAAGCTGCCCAAAGAAATGCAATGCTTCTGCACCATTTTGACCTGCTGAACCTTAATGGTAATTAGTAACTTGGTATTTATGGAACCTGGAAGTTGGTGGCATTTTGCCATGAACTGGGGGGACATATGCAGGTACTTGAAGAGCTGACTTATCTCTGAAATGAATGCTTCTCCTTTCTTCTATTTTCACTCCCATTACTCTACATCCCCATATAAGTATCAGAGTACTTGTAAGATACAGTCTCTTTTGAGTTCAACTCTCTATTTTTATAAATTATTTTTGAGTAACCCCAGACAGATCAGACCACTTGATTGCTGAACAGTGATTTCAATAAGTATGCAAGTTAAAATCCTGGGAACAGTACTGGTATAAAATATCGTTTTCTAGTTCCAGAAATTCTAGAAGATGGGCTAATTTCAAAATAATTTTTGTTCTGAGACTCCTGTATGCTTTCCTTATAGCTAACAGATTACTGAAAAATCATTGCATAATGCAGCTATGAATGCTGCATATAAACTACTTTCTATTATTCATGTGAACTGTACATTTAACATGAAAAATTCAAAAGACATGAAATATTTATACCATTAAGTCATCATCCTACTATATCTTTGAAGCTAGTGATATAGGGATAGGAGAACATTTTTAGAAGCTTTGTAAAATAGTGTATGTTTTTTATTTTAAAGACAAAGATTAAATTAGACTTATTCGATAAATAGGACATGCAATTTCATTATAATGACCATAATATCAAAATGATTTGGGTTTAGAATATTAAATACAAAATAGTGATGTTGCCTTTGATCCAGTCTTTGGCCTCACAGTAACTTAATACAAACTTTTTCATGATCTTTATAGGAATATCCTATTCTTCAAACCTTACTTTCATCTGTTTGATTTTCCCAACCAAAAGTCGAACTTCCAGTGGGGAAGACAAGCAAAATAGTAGAAGCTTTCCTCCAATTGCCCCTGAGTTCTTGGTGATTGACTGAGCTTAAGAATGGTAAAGGACACAAGGGAGGAGTTAAGAGAGTGAAGCAGCGATCAGACAGAGGAGACACAGGACCGCTGGGCAGCATGAGGTCCTCTGAGGCTCTTGGTCTAGAGTTTCACTAGTGCCCATGGCCCTCATTCTCTTCTCTCCTTTTGTCCAGTCAGAGGAATGGAGATGAGCAGTGGGTAAAATGTCGGGTTTATCTGAAGTTCAGTTTTGCTTAGGTGTGAGGGAAAGAATCTTCAAAAGGAGTATTAATTAGACAAGAGCCTCTATCCTTTGTAGATTTGACAAATTTGCTGGTTTGTATTCATATAGATCTCCTATTTATATTGCTGACCACCGCGACCCCACCCAAGAAACTCAGACAAATGGTTGAAAGACTTGAAGGAACAAACTCTGAACTTTGTTTCTGAATCAGATCAGACAGTGACTGTGGTGGTTATGGCGGCAGTGATTGAGGCAGCCCTGCTCATAGCAAAGCCTATCTCCATCGTAGTTTCATCCTGGATTATTTTGGTTTTGTTCTCAAACTGAGTGGTAATGTCTGATATCAACAATGAATCATGACGAATTTCATGACAATAAGGGATGGCAGCAAACAGTGTAGGGAATGTTATCAACTCTGGTGGAGAGTCCATACTTGCCAGGTTCTATGTTCATCATTTCACATTGCAATAATTGTGAAGTTTATGTTAATAGCTCTATTTTACTGATGAAGAGCCTAACACTCAGGCTGATGTGAAGCCTCAAGTTCTCCAGATTGCCTATTGCTGTGCCCACTTCTGCAGGAGGGAATTCACTGGCAGTCACAGTCACCTTAATTCCTTCTTCCTAAGCAAAGGCCTCAGAAGGATGCTGTATTTCTTTCTGACAGAGTTGTGCTCTTAGAACCAACCAAATGTCCTGATGCTAATTCCACAGGGTAAAGTAGTCTTGTTACCTTTTGTACCTTGTATTTTGATGTTGGAAGATTTGTTCAGACAATCCATCAACTGTATCTGATACTTTATCTATCATAAAATGCAAATTAAAGCCCAGGAGGTCCATGCTGTTGATTATCTTATGTGTTCTAAAGATCATTATCCAAATCTCTGCCCATTGATACTGTACAGAATTTTCAAACAGACTTCCAAACTGCTAAGATAATTACCGTGTGAAACATCCTCTTCCAAGCAGTCATGACACCTTTTTGCCAATAATGAGGTAAAAAAAAATTCTTTCAGAATAAAAATAACATCAAAAAAGTAACCTGCTTGCAAAAGCCAATGCTTTTCTTTAGAGAGGAGACAGCGGAAGAAATAGGAGTAATTATGCCAGGCCGTCTTGTTGGCTGAGAGCAAAATTGTTTACCTAAGCTTTTTCCTTATAGATTGGAATCTTGTGTTGCAGCCCAATAGATTGATTTAACTGCCTCTGTGACTTCCTTTCATTTTTAAGATTAGGCAGTCCATGACAAAGAGGTTAATTGCAACCCAATAGAGCTAAACTAATGTTTTATTAAGAAGGAGTTGGCAGCCCGAGCTTTTAGGCGAACAAATGTTCTCATAATGCCATGAACAACTTACAGTGCAAGCATCCTACTCGTCATAGCCAACTGTCTGTTCAGATTACGCCATATCGACCACGTCTAAGTAACATCAGCGAACTGCTGAGCTGTCAGGCACACAGTTAGATTTCTGGAGAGGGGTGGGTGGATGCAGTCCTGGGGAGAAGTGAGAACTGCTGATGAGTCTTTTTACTTTGACCTAGACGGTGTGATTGTGTGACTTTTTTCAAAGTTTGACTGTACCTTTGGGGTTGGGAAAGATCAAATAGACTGACATAATCCCAGATGGAGGCAGGTCCAGAGCACAAAAGGACAGACGTAAGAAAACTGGACTCGGCGGTGGTTTACAGTAAGGGGAAGTGTGCAGACTTCTTGAGCATGTATCCCTGAAGCATATGCATTCTCAAGGAGAAACAAGTGCCTAATTCTTAGAGAGAATGGGGAGCAGGGGAGAGTGAGGTAGCATGGGGAGCAGTCGAAAGGCGCCCTTGTGGGTTGGTGGGAAGCCAAGAAGGGAAACTTCCGTTTGTTGTGTTTGGTGTGGCTTTTATTTGTTTCAGGTGACGTGTGTGGGTAGGTGGTGGGAGGAAGGAGGTGTAGAAGTCTTCAGAAAAATGCTAACGTTAGAGCATTAGAGCAGAGGACTGTGTTTTATGAGTATTTAAATAAGGAACTACTGCCCCCTTATTATGAAATACAGCACCATCAGTAAGTGACAATGGCTTTCAGGCTTGTGTTTTTCCTTCCTCACATGCCTCATCATCAGCATGATTGTAGGAGATGAAAAAATGCTAACATTTTGAAGGTGTGCCTTCTTTGGTTTATTGCACACTTTCCTTCCATCTCTCTCCTTTCTTCCCAGATTTTGTTTTCCAGGCAAAACTTTATTGTATAAACAGAATGCAAATTTCTCTTTTGACCCCACTCAGATATATAGAGATCTCACATCATCTTTTTTAGAAATGTGAGCCTTGAGGAGGAAAAAAGATGAGCTGGGAAGTTTCTAGAAATAGCCTATGCAACTATACACTCAGTTGATGTAAGGTGAGGAATTATCAGATATAGTTTAGCATGTTGATGACTGAAATAGTTAGTCATCTAAGGGCACCTTTATTAATTACACCTTATTAATTACATGTTAGCATTTTCTCATCTCCTACAACTGTGCCAACGATGAGGAGTGTGAGGAAGGAAAAGCACAACCATGGAAGCTATTGTCTCTTACTGATGGCGCTGTATTTCATAAGGGAGCAGTAGTTCCTAATAAACTGACCAAGGCCCACTATAGGAACACATAAAATTGGATTAGTCAGTTGCTTTTTGTTAACTTACCTACATCTTTAGTGCCCCCATGAAGAATGAACTTTTAATTTACCCAAAGTAGACCATGACGGCGTTGATGGTGCTGCTGTCACACGAGGTGTGTACTATGGTGTATGAAAGAGGGCATTGCAGGTGGGTCTAGGAAGCTTCCAGAATGAAGTAATCCTTCAATTGAGTCTGAACTGCCATTAGCCAAACAGAATTCTAGACAGGTACGATGAGTGCAAAATAGAAAAGAATGGGGTATTATAGTGTGTAAAAGGAATTCTGGGAAACTTAACTATATTTTGAATTTGTTTTTAATTAATTTTCTGATAGTTTAGTAAGGTTGGAAACAGTAAGAGGAGATCACATCACAGGAGATAGATATAGTGTAAATTCTTGTGGTCAGAAGGTAAATGTCTTCTCTTCCAAGGACACATCATGTTATGTGGAAGTCTCATGGTCGATCTAAAAGGTTGAAACAGGAGAATGTGTGCTCTGATCTGTGCTTTTGAAAGAATCTCAGCAGCATACCCATGTGTTTTCAGGGGGTTGTCACCTGACTGCAATGACACATGCTATATTGTCTGACATATAAGGATGGAAAGGCATTCATTTTGAAAGATATATATTCATAAATTATGAACTAGAAGGCTTAGTGTGTGTGTGTGTGTGTGTTTGCATGGGTGGTGTTAAGTTACTGGTTTGAAAGGTTAGAAATAGCACCAGATAATTCATCAGGACTAGGAATATATATGGTGGATTTAGGATCGGCAAGACAGAAAGAAGGTAATGAGATGACTTTGGACATGTTGGGAGCCAGATATCTGTAGAATGTCTTAGAAAAGCATGATCAATGGCAGAGATATGTGTGGGTCTAGCACACAGAAGAAAAATCAACTATAATCGGTTGGTTATAGAGAATTTAAGTCATTTCTGTAGGTTGATGCTTCAGTTTCTGGAGAGCTGATGGTGTCTCTGTTGCCTCATTGTGAGACCGGAAGATGGTATAGAACCTTGAGTTTCAGATAATGCTGCCTCCAACCTGACTTTAAACTCCAGTCACTAGGATAAAGTCCATTATTAAAAAAGGAAGAAGGACTTTCCATCATCAGATGTCAGCTTTTCACCCAATCCATGAACACACAGAAGGAGCAGAACTGGTGGGAACAGGTCTAAGCCTGAACGACGACGAGTGTAAAGGCGGGTACTGAAGTGCAGTGATGCAGTGACAGGCATCAGCCTCTGTAGGCCCAGGCTTTCTTCAGTTTATTGAATCATCTGACATTTCATCATGCCGTCACGTTTATCCCTTTCGGCCAGCTGCAGTCTTCACTTTTCAGGAGTTGTTTGGAGACTATCCCATCAATGAGTAATAGTGCAGAAATGCTGAAATGGCTTTAACCAAATCTTTAACAGAGCTGAGCTTTTGATTTAGCTAGAGAAACGATAGTTGAGACAGGGCCAGAGTATGGCTGGTTTTTCTCTATTTGCTCACATCTCATTGGTGTTTCTTTGAAATTAATGATTTTAATAATGGCAATTTGAGGCCCCAGAAGAAATTTTCTTCCCATTAAATTCACATTCTCTTTCCCAAAAGCAACTTCTCTTTCAGAAAATACGATTAGGGCTTTAGATATTCCAAGCATAACTTTTTAGATGTCCCCTGCAGTTGTTAATGAGAGAAATAACATTTGTTATGCTACAAGGAAGGTAGGATGTGTGATAAGAACCAGAATATGGAAGAGTGGTTGGAACTGAGCTAGTCTTCCTGTGCATCTCTGTGCATAATGCACAAAAGAACTGTTTCCATTAAGGTGGTAGTAGCTGCTCTAACAAACAATAATGATGTAGTAATGCTATGCATTATTTTATATTAATAAGGAACAAAGTTGATTTGACACAGGAGAAGCATCTTTCTTGTTAATGTCATAATCCAAAGCAAGTGGGCCTGGTTGGCATTCTTCTGCACAGTGATCCAGTGGCTTTGCCTTCCCCTCGGGCTTTGCCAGTTGCACCCAGCTGGTAGAAGGGGGAGGAGCCCCTTGATACCAACTTGCTTTTGAAACTGAGAAACAGATGTGGCATCATGTTTTTGCTTACCTTCCATTAGTGAGATCTAGGGACTTGGATCCTGGGCCACTGAGAAAGGAGTTGCTGGCTAGGCGGCTGCTTTCCCTTCAAACATACAAAGCAAGCAGGACCACAGAGGTTTTCTTAAACCTAGTATCTACCTTGACTACAGGGACTACATAACAGGTCTGAGAAAGCACAAATGTTACAAAGTGCCAGAAATATTAGAATGTACATCATTTTAGTCACACTTTCAAATATATGATGGGTGTTTACTTAGGAATAAAACTGACACTTCTTAGGTTTTCTGGAGAGCATGTGATTGGCTACAAGCCTTTGACATCCTAAAAGAATTCATTTCCAATTCATTGTATATGAATAACCAAAACTCTCTTTTCATCTTTTGAAGGTTGGACAAAATTTGCCCGATTGACACGGGCTTTGACAAATAGCCGGAGTGTTTTACAGCAGCTTACACCAATGAATAAAACAGAGACAGTCCACAAGCATTCAAGACTAGCTGAGGTAAGTATGAGGAGGACTTTGTTTTCAAGGTAGTGGCGCTGATACGCTTTCCTGCAAATTATTCAATATAAGCATAATTGCTAGGTGATTATCTATCTATCTATCTATCTATCTATCTATCTATCTATCTATCTACTTGTAGAACTGTAGAAATTTGAAATATTTCTTTTTGTTCTTTCCAACGTTTGCATGGAAATGTAGTTCAAGTTATATTAGGTGATGCTTAGAGCATGTATGATTTAATTGAACAAATGGGACAGAGCGTGCGTTCATTCATTCATTCACTCATTCACTCACTCACTCATTCATTCATTCATGTGTGTATGTGTAAGACATTAATTGATGGTTTCTGCTGTAGTTGGATTTTATGAAGGATGGAAGAGGAATAAGAAATAGGCTGGTACTAAGGAGTGAAAGCTTGGCACAGGAAACTGATAAAGCATTTAAGACATGGTAGCATTTATCCAGACTTGGGACTTTAGGGTCAGTTACAAGTGCGGGGTGGTGCCTAAGGGAGGGGGGTGAATGCAGGAAACACAGAAGAGTCGGGGCCAGTGAAGACGCTCAGTAGGCAAAGGTGCTTGCTGGCAAGCCTGGCATCCTGAATTCTGTTTCTGGAGTCCATATGGTGGAAGCAGAGAGCTGACTTCTGCAGGTTTCCTTTGACCTACACATGTGTGTCATGTCATAAGTTCATCCTCCAATGTTACACACACATACACACACACACACACACTCAGAGAGAGAGAGAGAGAGAGAGAGAGAGAGAGAGAGAGAGAGAGAGAGAGATCTACCCAAATGATCAAATGGTGGGAACTCGTAAAATGTGAATTAACTTAGGAGGAGAAAGACACCATTAAATCCATATGTTCACTGATTTACATTGCTAGATAAGGGTGAGCTGCAGCATGTCTTACCTATAAATACCAATTCTGGCTGGGAAATTAAGCCTATTCCTTGAATTTAGGGTTCTGGAGTTTTCTAGCTCATAACTGACAAAGAGACCTGTTACAGGTTTCTTTTTCTCTTTATTTGTTTCTCTTCCTTTTTCTTCCTCCTTCCCTCCCTCCCTCCTCCCCTCCCTCCCTCCTTCCCTCCCTTCTTTCCTTCCTTCCTTTCTTCCTAAATAGCTGTTATCATAGAGAAGGCAGAATACTTTGTGGTACAGCCATGCTTAAATACAATATTTAGTAATTTTGTGTTCAAAGGGGACCCGCAGCTGGCTCACTATTGAATGCATCCTGGTGGAGTTTCCTTTTCAACAATGCTCCTTACCAAGCACAACAGTGCTCCTTACCAAGTACAACAGTACTCCTTACCAAGTATAACAGTGCTCCTTACCAAGTACAACCGTGCTCCTTACCAAGTACTGCTTCTTTTGAAGTCCTTCTTCCTGAAGTGTTCAGTTGCTTTGCCCAGCCCAGCCCCAGGCCTGAGCTGGCTTCTAAATGTGCTGAGGTTTTCTAAGCAGGCTTCCTGCTGACTCCTGTCTCCACCTTATCATCAGATTTTCTTTCCCTCACTACCCTACCAGAGGGAAGGGGCTGGAGGAGGGGACACGCCCCGAACCACAACCACTCCAGGATGTTTGTCGTGTGAGCTTTCCATTTCATGCTATCTTTGATTGCATGGTCATTTCGGAGCGTTTTGCCCCCTTGTTCTTTTCATCTGTTTTCCCTTTTCTTTTCTTTTTGACTTTTTTTAATTTTTTTTTTTATTTTTGACTTTTTTTTTTATCAGTCAGTGAATTGGCATTCATAAAGTCAAGTCCTGTTGGAGGTTTGCTGCTTTAGAGAAGGCAGAAGTTGCCAGACTTTCGGTTGAGATTTCTTCCAGGGTCATGCCATGGGGCTGAGGGGAGTGTGCCCTTGGATTTCCCAAACTAGATCCAAAAGAAACACCAAGTAGTGCAGGAGTGTTGTCTTTTCGGTTACACTAAAGTATTAAGATAATGTGCTCCAGACAGTTTCCTCTGGAATTTTCACTTTTCCAAGATACATAAATTGGATCTTCTTTCCACTTGCTAAATTCAGAGTGGATTCTAGGTTGAAAGATTCTGTCCCCATAAAAGCAGTTAATAAATTGTCCCTCTGCACCAGTATCCGACTCATTGCCTTCCACTTATGTTGGGTAGAGATAAATACCATCTCCTTTGTCAGCCGGCCAGACTGCCTTAGAACAGGTAGTGCTTAGATCTTCAGGTGGAAACAGTGTGGCTATTGATGCAAAATCAAATTCAGAAATGTTATTGTATTCTCACACCGCTCTAAGAGAAGGGAAGCTGGTGGACAGAGCTGCCACTCACTGCCCCAAAGAGGAGCACAGCATAGAGCTCAGGTAGAAGACCTGGCTGTTTAGGTCAGAGGTCAAAATCCCAGCAGGTGCACATCCTTTTCTGTGGTCCTACCCTTCCCCCATTCCTCCGCTGGCCTCTCTCCCTCTATTTCCTTTCCCTTCCTCCTCTTCTTGCTCCCTTTCTCTGGAATCCCTGGAGGCTCTCTCCTTTGCTAATCCCTCTCCAGTGGAACTGGAACTGATGGTGGTTGGCAGGTAAGAGAGAAGCCATAATTACGTGAGTTTCTTTACACCAACCACTTTATCTCAACATGGTGCTCACTTTCCTGCTAGGATAAATGGTTAGTAAGTAATTTAAGACCTTAGGGGTAAAATATACCTGGGGATCTGAGATTGTAGATAAATACGTAAAATAGCCTTAAATTAGTGCTAACAGCCCCAAGTTAATATAATATACAACCAAAGAAAATACTAGTAGCATTTTTAATATTGAAAATCGTAAGATACTAAAGTAAGCTTGATGTATGAGAAATTTTAGAATATGCTTCTAGGCTTCAAAAGATATGTGAATATACAAACGCTTTTGCTCATGTGTGTGTGCGCGTGCGTGCATTTGTGTGTGCGCGTTTGTGTGTGTGCGTTTGTGTGTGTGTGTATAAACCATAGAACTATATGCTAATGCTTACCTTTCTTTATTCATGCATTCAAATATCTGATGCATTTATCACTTTGACTCCTTCCTCTTGCCTTCTTCTTTTTCCTAGAAGCACTGAATAGTGATCTCATAAGTTAGTTGAGAAATCCCATTCCCACACTCTTTGGCACTCATGTTACCCTTAATGGCATTAATATAAGACATGGAAATTTTGGATAAGCTTCCTCAACTTGTTTCACAGTTCCCAGATTCCAGCAGGCAATTTAATCCTGTCTTGAGGTCTCCACCTTTGGTCCTTGCTGGAGTCATCTGCTTCTCCTTCTCTTACTTTTTTTTTTAGATATTTTTATTTTTTATTTTTTATTTTTTTTTTCCGAGACAGGCTTTCTCTGTGTAGCCCTGGCTGTCCTGGAACTCATTTTGGAGACCAGGCTGGCCTCAAACTCAGAAATCCGCCTGCCTCTGCCTCCCAAGTGCTGGGATTAAAGGCGTGCGCCACCACCGCCTGGCTTCCTTCTCTTACTTTAATTACACTCCACAGAGTGAGTTAAGGTTTATATAAACTTGCTCTGATCGTTTTCATTTGTTAAAGAGTTACAGAGAACTAAACCTGGTATTTAGTATTTTGTTTTGTTTTCCAAAGGAAGCTTGCACTGGACAAGAAACATTATGCTTGTTTTACATCCTAGTTTTAGAGAGAAGAGGGAAAAATAGGCTGTGCCACTTCCCAACACTGTCCTGTTAGCCACCAGGACCCTTGCTGAGCAAATCCAGCCACTCCCCAGCACTGTCCTCTTAGCCTTTGCTGAGCAAATCCAGCGAGACTGCCAACAGTGAGGCCCCGGGGTTCAGGGAGGCCATTCGAAGCAAAAGCATGTTTTCTAAGGTGCTTAATATGTGTGAATAACGAAGGATGGTCAGTCGCCCCAGTAACTATGGCACAGTCCGTGAAAGTCACGTGGTTCTTGTCAGGCTTGCCCAGTGCTTGGGCAGGAGCATCTGAGGTCAAGATTAGCCCCTGGAGAGCCAGGCAGATGGACCAGTAGTCAGATCAACTGTGGAGTAGTGACACTCGCACATGGGTCCTTTGAGCAAATTTTGGGGCAGCTTGGAAAAGGGAGTGAAAACGATTAAGTGTGATTGGCCTAAAACTGACAATCATGTGACTCGGTTGGTGGTTTGAGCACCCAGCAGGTGTGCAGCCATGTCTGTCTTCAGAGGCATCCCCACTGTTTATATACACTGTTGTTTTCTTTTAGGTTCTTCAGCTGGGATCAGACATCCTTCCTCAGTACAAACAAGAAGCGCCAAAGACGCCGCCGCACATCATCTTACACTACTGTGCTTTTAAAACTACTTGGGATTGGGTGATTTTAATTCTTACCTTCTACACCGCCATCATGGTTCCTTACAACGTTTCTTTCAAAACAAAGCAGAACAATATCGCCTGGCTGGTGCTGGACAGCGTGGTGGACGTTATTTTTCTGGTGGACATCGTTTTAAATTTTCACACGACTTTTGTGGGGCCGGGTGGAGAGGTCATTTCTGACCCGAAGCTCATACGGATGAACTATCTGAAAACTTGGTTTGTGATTGATCTACTGTCTTGTTTACCTTATGACATCATCAATGCCTTTGAAAATGTGGATGAGGTAAGTTTTTCTGGTTTTGGTTTTGGAGTATTAGAGATCAGATTTTTGGAAACAGTAGAGTTAAAAGAATCGCACGGATGATAAAATGTCTTTTTCAGTTTCCCTTTCGCAAACCCCTGATGTTATTAAGCATGTACCATAAATTATAGTTGGTTTTCTTATATTAACTTGTCACCATGTTTTCCCTATGATTTTTGGCTGAAAAAGTGAATTTCTAGGAAAATGGCTATGGTTGAAAGTTGTGATTGGAGGAAGACAGGAGGAAGAGGAAGGCAGAGGAGGAGCAGGAGGAAGGGGGTAGTGCAGGGGAGGAGGAGGAAGGGGAGGAGCAGAAGGAGGGCCAAAAAGAGGGAGAGGAAGAAAAGCAGGAGGAAGAGCGCAGCGAGGGGAGTGGGGGTGGATGGGATGGGGCGAGGGGGAGGGGGGAGGGAGAGAAGCTTCATTGCAGAGGACAAAGCAATGGCGCACTTGGAGTCAAATGCAGTTCACAAGCCAGGTGAGGGCTTAAGGCACAAAATACATTTTCTCTCAGAGAGAGCAGCTTCATGTCCTTAAGAAACCTTGTGACATTTTTACTTAAGTCACACATGGTGGCTGTTTTAAGAGTTAACCTAAAAGCCAACATATCTTCATGAAGGAACAGTTTTAGAGCTGTTGCGATTTTGATTTCTGGTCTTGCTTTCACTTCATTATAAATGCAGTTATAGGTAGAAAGTATATTTGATGACTTCCGATGTCTGGCCTCACTCAGGGTTGTGCTCTATGGTGTTTGTGAAAATAGGGATTTTAAAATGTGTCATCCCTTGAAGGATGCCTTCTTTCACAGCTCCTTCTCTCTAAGCTAAGGGTGGAAGACTTACAAAGTACTGCACCAAGCTGGGAGGATGCGACCAATAAGAAAACGTAGGTCAGGCAGCATAAAGGATATCTTATTAAAATGTTTTAACAATGATAATGTTACCATGTTGCTTTCCCTAAAAACCCTACAGTGTCCCTATTAGATCACTCAGTTGGAAAGTTCATTACGCTATTGTGGCTCTGTGTGTGTTTGGAGTAGACTCAACCTTTTCTTCATTGATTTTCCTGTAAATTTTTTTCTCCATCAATTACATTGATATTTAAGTTTACTTTACCCAAGTTAAATGTTGCCTTTTTAATTTTGATAGTGTACACATAACTATTACTTTAGAATTATGAAAAATCAATGAATGATATCAATTCTTTAGTTTTAGATTCTGCACACATCAAACTGTTAAACATATGTTTCTTTCTCTCAAACTTATCTTATGGAGATAATTAGGAGGAACTAACTCTGAAACTGCCAATCACCGGATAAAAGAGAGTAAGCAGTATCCCATTTCCTACATGGATTATTACATGAGCACATTATGACTTAAGTTACTTAGAACATAGGCATAACATTTTCAATGAAACAATCAGTCACGTGGGGATTTGAATGAAGCTGATCTTACATAAGTAGGGAAGAAGGGTAGGGCAAAGCCCTGGGGTATTGGAGGAAGTTTTGGAAGAGGTTACCTTTTCTTCTCTAACCTTTCTCTCTCCCCTAAAGGCTGATCATTTCTACGAAGTTACTTTCAGGTGTTTAATCATGAAGTTTCCACTCCTTGATTAAATGTCTTCTCATTGTACCAGTGCAAGAGGTATTTATTCAACATCATGTTCCTAAACAATGTCTCATCACTATTCTTCCCATTTGAGAGTTCGGTTAGCTGTCGAATACTTTGCCTTGAAATGATTTTCCTTCAGGATTTTGAAGCTATGATATGACTGTGCTCTAGCTTTAAATGATTCCTTTTAAAAACTTGAAAACATTGTAGTTTATGATTCTTTACACGCGATAACCTGTTTTCTCTTTGTAGAGGCTTATTGTATCTCCTGCGCCACAAGGTTTAGATGCTGTCTGTTGACATGCCTTCGAATAGGGCCTTTTTGGTACATTTTCATAGATATTGATAGAATGGCCTTCTTTGATCTCAAAAATCATGAATTCTGCCATGATAATTTCTTCTTATGATAAACTTCTCTCCTTTCTGTTTTTCTCCATTTTCTCCCCTCTGGAGCACTTTTGTTTAATGCGTTGACAAGCCTGTAATTTCCTTGTTTATTCTAAGCAGCTTTCCAAAGCATCACCCCTCTGCTGCGGTTTCTGGGGGATTGCTTTACCAGTATGTTCTAACTCTCTTTGACCATAGTTTGCTTGACACTAATGCAGCTAAACTTGCTTTTGCATCACTTGTGTGCACTTGGCATGTACATTGCTATATTTAATGTTCTGTAATTGTAGATTATTACATTCAATGTATATTTTATAAAGACAAGATAGATGCTGAGAGTTGTCACACTGTGCAGCTTAATTTATTCATATTTACGGTGATTAAATGCATTCTGACTTATTTAGAGCATCATATTTTCCATTTTCTTGCTTTTCCCGTCTTTTCTTTTTCTTTCTGTGCTGCCTCCTTGAGACTTTATTCTCTTCTGTATGGACTTAGGTTTCCCTCAATACATTGGACCTTTTCTAATGGGCTGAATATATGTCCCTGCTAATCCATGATTCTCGTACTTCTATATCAGCAACTGACTTAAATCCCCAAAGCTTGTGAGACTCTCTACCTTTCTCCCAAATAACACAAGAACTTCTGTTCATTTTTTAATAATTTTAAACATCTGTTTATTTTGGTATTTTATATGCATGAGTGTTTTGCCTGCATATACATATGAACACTACTATGCTGTGTGGACCTGGTACTTGTGGTCAAAAGAGGACATCAGATGCCATGGGACTGGCATTGCAGATGGTTGTGAGCCACCAGGTAGGGGCTGGGAACTGAACCTGGGTCCCCTGCAAAAGCAGCATGTGCTCTTAACTGTTGAGCCATCTTGCCAGCCCTTCTCCACGTTCTTTAAATGTAATATACTATACTTTGATTCCACATTGTTCTTAGCTCTCTCCTTTAATTATGCCATCCTTCCACCTCATCATCAGTACAATCTATGTGTCTACTTGTTTCTTTGCTTGCATAGTATTTAATGCATTCTTGGCATTCTCCTGATTCAGTTCTTGAAGAGTTGGCTCTTTGTTAACCATTCATTACATAACTTCCAGCTTTCTTTCCCAGGAAGGTTTCCTTGTGTCCATCTCAACACTTCTAATTAATACTTTCATATTTCATCTCCACTTGTGTGCATCCATGGTGCATTAATATGGTTAAAGTTATTTCAATTTTATTATTAGCCTTTGGATGACCTGGACTCTTCTGCTTAGCATAGAACACACTTTGTTGTGACAGGGTACCTCTTCTTCAGTCCTGCCTTGGGTTTCTTACAAGATAGTTTCAAGGCCTAAGTGTGAAAAGACACTAATGAGTTTCACTTGAAAAATTCTACCAGTCTGAGAGGCTGTTGTTACTTTATTTGTCGGGTTTCCTACGTGTAGTTTCATTGTAAATCCTGAGGTGGTAAATAATATGTCCCTGCAGTACTTGTTTGCATAGATGTGCACCAATGCCATGAAGCAGTGTGGTTTTACTAACTCTTGGTGATTTCTACAATAATGTAAAGATGGAAGAGGAACCACATCAGAAAGTGGGGACTAGGGAATAAGAGAGATTATAAGTCTGGAAATTACACTTTAATCCTTCATTCCTGTATGTGTTTAGAATAACTTAAAGCAGCTCAATATCACTTTATTTTCAAGATCCTTGATATTCTTTCTGAAGATAATTTTATTTACTAGGAATTTGTGAACTGGATACATGCTTTTTAGAGAACACCGTGAGTCAAGAAAGCACAGAACCTATTACAGAAAGCTTTTGGTCTGAGAATAAGGAACATATATGTTCTCAAAATCATAAAATGGAGAAAAAGTATTCTTTCATGAGTCCTGAAAGTAGAATCTAGCTCATTCACAGTGTGCATTTGAACCAGCATGGGTTCTAGAGTACTCGATTTGGGGACATTTCAGGGACTCTGGTGTGTAAAGTACATAAAGAAAGATTGGGTCTGCAGACAATGTACTAGTGGATCAGTAGCGAGGGCACTAGAGGGGTGAGATGGTGGGGGTATGGCTGCATGGTAAGACTGAAAATGAGTCAGAGCAAAGCAGCATTAGGAAAATGATCACTCTCACACAGATGCTGCAGGAAAAAATGGTGAATCAGTAATGACTAAGTGGAAGTCGATATGAGTTTTAATTTTTGGAAAAGTCTTTTGAAACAGTCTCTGAATTATTATTTGTTCATGATTATCCTTGTCAAAGTGCCACACACATGTTACCTCATATATTTAAAATTTTACCTCTAGTTATCATAACAAGAATTCAGAATCCAGAGGAGGGTAATCGTGCTTGTAGATGTTAATGAGTTTTGTTAGACAAGAACCTCTCTGTCCCATTTGCCACGTCAGATCTGAGAATAGTAATGGTAGATAGCAATTTTTTTAAACAATTGTCTTGCTAGTATGTTTTAAATTAAAATAGGTCATTGGAAGCAAAAAACTCAGAGAATTAGGAAAGCATGGATGCAGTTTCTTCTGTGTCAGTTCTTTTCCATTCACCCCTAGTAATCATTGTATATGGTACTGTGCTGTATGAGGTTACTGTTTGTACAGGTATACAGTGTGTGCTGAACAATTCCTCCATGCCTCTTCCCCTTCCCCACTAGTTCTCCTTATTTTCCTAGACACTTTGTTTCTACTTTCATATGCTATGAACATACACGATTTTATGTATATATATATATACATAATGTAGGAAGCAAAAATAAGAGGAAACATGCAATATTTGTCTTTATGAGATGGCTCAATTAAGTTTATGGCAATTTCCAATGCCTCTAGTTTTCCCTAAAGGATATAACTTTGTTCTTTATAGCTGAAAGACCTTGCATGTCTGCATACATTTTCTTTATCCAGCCCTCTGTGGCTGGACGTCTGTGCTGATTTTATAACTTGATACTGTGACTAGTGATGATGGAATGAAGATTTATGTACAAGTTTCTCTGTGACATGTTGAATCGGGCTCTTTTGGGTATAGTTCGGTCATATGGGAGACATTTTTATTTTTTTGAGGAAACTTCATACTGATTTCCATAGCGGGCTGACTGCTTTATGTCACAGCAGCAGAGTGAAATGCTTTCATTTTGTCCATGCCCTCATAGCATTTGTTGTTACTTATATTTTTGATGACTGCCACGCTCAGAGGGATGACATGAATCTCAGGGTTGTTTTAGTTGTTATTTCTCTGATAGATTATGAGGTTGAATATTTTTTAAAATATTTATTGGTTATTTGTTCTTCATCTTTTTAAACCTGTTTATTTCATTTGCAGACTTATTGATTTCTTCTTGTTTAGCTCTGTAAATATATATGTATATGTATATATAAATATGTATGTGTGTGTCTGTCTCTATGTGTGTGTATACCCAGTACTAGTCCCTAGTTATATGTATGGCTAGCCAAGATTTGCTCCATTCAATACTTGACCTCTTAAGTTTATTAATGTTTTTTTATTTTCTGAGTAGCAGTTTTATATTTTGAAGTTCTGTTTGTTTATTGTTGGCCTTATTTATTGGGTACCTGGAACTTTATTTAGAAAGTCCTTGTTCATATGTGAATCTTGAAGTGCCTTGCCTAATTTTTCTTTAACAGTTTTCATGTTTCAACTCCACTATTTATGTCTTTGCTGTATCCAGATTTGATTTTGAATAGGGTGAGAGGGATCTGGTTCATTCTTCTATAAATGGAGAACCTGCTTTTTCTAACACTGGTTGCTAAAGAGGCTCTTATTGCCAATGCATTTTTTGGTATCTTTGTAAAAAAACATATGGTTTCCTCTTCTGCAATGCAAAAGAACCAGAGGACCAGGGAGTCTACCATGAGATCGTGTCCCCTAGTATCATCAGAAAAAAGCTATACACATAATATTTCATCAACATGACCGCCTAAATATGAGCCAAACAAGAATGCCAGCCACAAATATGGCAAACTGGATGGGAGAAGCCCATGAGGTCTCAACCTACCCAAAGAACAACAGGCAACAGAAGGAATCTGGAAACAGGAAAGGTGCTCTTCCCTAAGGAAGAACACATCAATTGGTTGTTGAGTGCCAAATGGTCATTCCTACCTGAAAACATACATACAAAGAATATTATAAGGACTGAATGGATTATATTTAGAAACACACACACACACACACACACACACACACACACACTCACACACACACACACACACACACACACACCAATTAATAAAAAGGCCGTGAATTTGAAGGAGAGGAGTAAGGAGTCTATGTGAGTTTTTTGGGGGGAGGAAAGGAAAGGGAGAAATGTTGTAATTACAGTATAATCTCAAGAATAAAAAAAAAGTCATAGGACTGTAGCTATGGTTTACCTGTGGATCCTTTACCATGTTCCATTAATTTGTCTCCAATTTTATGTAAGGACCATTCTGATATTTTTACTCTGGCTCTGTAGTTGCATTTGAAATTGGAATGGTGGTACCACCTCTGGCATTATTCTTTGTCCTAGGATTGCTTTTCTTATTGACATCTTCTGTGCCTACATATGAATTTTAAGATTGTTTTTCTGTTTCTTTGAGAAATGGTATTGGAACTTTGATAGGGATTTTATAGTTGGCAGATTGTTTCAACTTATTAAGTTAGTGGCCTTGCTTGCTTTGCTTCAAGCAGATTAGTAAATTGTAAGTAGCAGGGATTTCCTTTTTGGTTCCAGTGGTTGGAAGCAGGGGGTGAAGAGGCTGGCATGGAGGTGTTGAGGGTCTTTTTTGTCTTTCCAGTTTCTTTTTTTTTAATATTTTTATTTTCTATATTCTTTGTTTACATTCCAAATGATTTCCCCTTTCCCAGATCCCCCCTCCCCATATGTCCCATAAACCTTCTTCTCTCCACCCATTCTCCAATCACCTCTCTCCTTTTTCTCTGTCCTTATACTCTCCTCCAACACTAGATCAATCCTTTCCAGGATCAGGACCCTCTCCATACTTCTTCTAGGGAGTCATTTCTTATGCTATTTATGCCTTGGGTATTCAGAGCTTCTGGGCTAGTTAATATCCACTTATCAGAGATTGCATTCCATGTGTATTCTTTTGTGATTGGGTTACCTCACTTAGGATGATATTTTCCAGATCAAACCATTTGCCTAAAAATTTTGTGAATTCATTGTTGCAGAGTCTCATGTGGCAGGTGGGAGACCCTGACTTAAATATGTTACATTAATTATTCATGAGACGGAGCACTTGGACTAAATGCTTCCCTTAGGTATACTTTCTCAACGCTGATACATTAAGGAATATGCTTCAATGTGAGTTTTGTAGCAGACAAAGCTACCTAAAGCTCTGAGAGGTGCTCAGCCCTTTTTGCTATTTCCCAATGGGCGACACCATATCTACATTCAGCCTTAAGAAGTTTCACAGCCAGTAATTAGCACCCACTTGGATAGGTCTCTCATATGTTTCCTGGCTTTTCCCTGATGATGCCTTGCATTGCTTTAGGATTTCTAGCAAGATAGACTTCCTAAGCTATGTTTCCTTAACTGTGGACTAGAAGCATGAAGCCAAACAATCTTTCTCTATAAAATAATCAGTGTATTATATTGTGTTAGCAACAGAAAATGGGCTGAGACATCTATGTTACCCTGTCCCCCTCCTCCCAGGCTTTATGTTTTCTGTTTTTTGTTGACTATGACCAAGTGCTTTCTTTTTGGCTTTGCATATGAATATGTGCTGTTTCTTGCTCTACTAACATTTGTTGGATAAAAAAAGCTGTTGCAGTGTTCTGCTTTGTTCCTTTATCAAAAATCATCTTGAGTAATTATTGCATGTTGGTTTTGTGTTATTTATTTCTAGGTTATGTGTCCAGCTGTATTTGTCTGTTTGTCTAGTATTTTACCAATCCCATAGTCTCTTGACTGCTGTAGCTTTACAGTAAGCCGTACAATCAGGTAGCATCAATCCATCTTTTGGCTTTGTTCTTTTTCTTCAGTAGTATGCTGAATATTCTGTTTTATTTCTCCATATAGATTTCAGAATTATTTTGTTGTTATCCACTAAAAATTTGCCAGTATGTTGATTGAAATGTTGTTTTATTAATAGCTCAAATAAGGAAGAATTAGTATGGGTGTCATATTGAATGTTATTATACATAAACATGGAATATATCTTCATTTTTTCTATCCTTTTGTGTGTATGTAGCATATGCGTCTATACATGTTCACAAATATGCAGGCATACATGTACGGCAAGCATGCGTACATATATGTGTACTTGTGTGTGAGCATGTCTGAGACAGCCACAGGTTGTCATTGGGTGGCACTCTCTGCTTCTTTCCACCTTATATTTTGAGGAAGAGTCCTGTTTCTTGGTCTAGCTCAGAAGCTTGTTGTGACTAGTCTAGCCAGCCATCTCATTGCAGACAGAGATTCTTTGCCTCTGCTTTGTGAGTTCTAAAGTCATGGTGGTCAGGAGTATAATTAGCTACTTGATATCAACTTTATTTCCTTTACTTCTCAAACAATGTACTGTTTTTTCCCTTTTTCCTGCCTTATTGAACTAGTTTGGATTTCTATTATGAGGTTGCACAAAAGGACAGAGAGGGCAGGTACAGTTAGTTACCTTGTTCCTGATCTTAGTGGAAAAACTAGTTTTTTACTGTTGGGTATGATATTTGTTGTGAAGTGTTTTTTAGATAGTCAATTTTAATTGAAGACATGTAAATATTCTTAGTTTGCTGGGTCTGTCACAGGTGTTTTCTATACTCATTGATACGCTTAGCAAATCCCTTTTCTTTAATGTATTGTTTGGCTTTCACATTTTGAATCAGTTTTGCAACCTTGTCATGATTCTACTTAGTCACAGTGAATAAAGTTTTAGTTTGCATTGTTAGATCCAATTTCCCAGTGTATTATTTAGGGTTTTACATTTATATCCACAAGAGACATTAGTCTATAGTTTTCTTATAATCTCTTTAGCTCTGTTGTCAGTGTAACACTGGTCTCATGATGTACCAGGAGTATTTTGGGGGATTCTCTCTGCTTTCATCTTCTGTACATTGAAGAGAGCTGGAGCAGTTTCTTTTCTGAGTGTCTGAGAGAATTCAGTGTTGATCCTATCTAGGCATGATGCCTTCTCAGTTTAAAGGTTCTTATTATTCATTAATTGTATTTAATAGATATATTCCTATATATTAAGGTCTATTTTTATGTGGGTTTTAGCAGATAATATTAAAAAAATTTTCTCATCTCATTAAAATGATCAAATTATGCATAATATTCTTAAGATATATTCTGAACATTTTTGAGACATTAAATTTGAAATGATGTCACCTACATTGTGTCTCCTTTCTCTTCTCTCTCCTCCTCTTCTTCCCTTTTCTTCTCTTTCTTCTCCTCCCTCTTAGTTTTTGTTCATTTGGTTAGAAATTTTCTATATTGTTCTTTTGAAAAACCCCTATTGAGACTTACTGATTCTATTGACTTTCTTGTTTTCAAGTACATGGCTTTCCTTTCTAATTAAAAAAAATATATCCTTTACTCTATTTGTGACTTAATTTGCTCTTGCATTTTTAACTAAGTGATGGTTTGGAAAACTGACATTGGAATCTGTGTCCTGTTAAAGCGTGTTCACTTTTCTTTGAGCAATCACCATGTTCCACACATGATCTTAGGCCGTCTTTTCATTTCAGATACCTCAAGACAGACTAATTCCTCTTTCAAATTTTCCTTTGGCATAGATTATATTTCTAAATATGCTATTTAATTTTCTGGTATTGAGAGATTACTTTAGATACTGATTTATAGTCCAGTTTGATACCATTGTCATTCACATTGCTTCATTTCTGTTGCATTTAACAACCATACATCTTTCAAAAATGATTTGTATTTTATGTTTATATTTTGATGAGTCATGGATTCATGGTTTGGTCACTGTAATATTCCACTTCCATGGACAATTGAGATTGTAGGAAGATCTTTAAACATCAAAGGGTTAGTCACTCTGCTAGCTTCTGAAGGTATAGAGGGCAGACCTTATGCTTGCCCAAGGTAGAGACTCTTTCTAACTGAACATCTTGGATTTTCAAATCCTACCTGACTGACATCCAGTTTCTTCATTGTTACTGTTCTGCTGGAGATTTATAATTTATCATGTTTGTTTAGATTACCCATTTCTTGTTACTAACAGAAGTAAAGGGTCAGGAGGAAATGTCTCAAAGATAAAAAGGGATTCTTTGCCTTTTGGACACTGTGTGTCCATCTCTGATCAGTTCCATCCTATGCATAGGTTTATCTTCACAAGCAGGAAATGTTCCAGTTTGATTGGCCAGATCTGCCATTCCTTCATGTGTGTCTAGTGATTGATTACTTTGGGGTGTAGGTAGAACTTCCCACTGAACATGCAAAGTATTGCAGGGCATCTAGTAAAAGGTGATTATGGAACAGACTCCAAATGGAAAAGCTCCCAAATTCTAGTTTGAATGTAAAATGACTTCTAAATAATCAATCTTAGTGATAAAAAATGGGTCAGTGTGAAACTCAAAGAGAAGAAGAGGTTTGAAGGGTAGTGTCAGCATTGGGTTTCAAATTGCAATGTGGTGGGTATGATCCAAGACTTTAGATTCTATTCCTTGTGTTTATTGGTTGGGTAATATACAGATTTAATGGTTAACATTATTCATGTATCTGAAATTTAACAATGTTGCAGGCCCGAATTAGTTTGCATGAGTTTTCCACTGAGACAGAGTGGTCTGTCTGCTGAGGGAATTAGCTTGGAGAGAATAGGAAATAACAAGTAACGAGGCACCTTTATTTGATTTTTCTGCTTACATAAGGAGACACTTTCGTCTGTTCTGATGTTCATTCATGATGAATGCTTCCTGTCTTTGAGCTCTGGGGCATGATTCTAAAATAAGGGCAAAGGAGAGCTGGAGTGCATTGCTTTTTGCATACTGTGAGTGGGAATTGTACCTTAACTGTGGGCATGCTTGTGTAGAAGTTGTTCTTACCTTTTGTGCATCAATTCCCATGCTTGAGAATTTTTTCCTCTATGGATCTAGTGGGAAGACCTACCTACCTTCACTTAATTCCATGATGCTACTTTTTTCCCATAATGCACAGCAATCCACAGGAATATGTTCATTGCTCTCATGTCTTCATCTTTAAAAAGTTTTGTTTAAGCTGGCCGTGGTGATGCACAACTTTAATCCTAGCACTTCTGGGAGACAGAGTAGGAGAAGGAGGAGCAGGAGCTGGAGGAGCAGCAGGAGGAGGGGGAGCAGGATGAGCAGGATGAGCAGGAGGAGCAGGAGGAGGAAGAAGAGGTGTAGGGATGGCAGACAAGCAGATCTCTGAGTTTGAGGAAAGCTTGCTCTCCACAGGGAGTCCCAGGACAGTCAGTTGCACAGTGAGATCCTGTCTCAAAAAGAAAAAAAAAAGGAAAGGTTTGTTTATCAGACATTGTGAAGAGTGGATAAACCACTTCCCTTTCTTCATGAGGCTATGACTTTGGTAAATCCTCTTCCTTTGTCACTCTAGGGATCGATGAAGGAAATTCATCTGTGTTCCTTGCAAGTAAAACAGAGGTTAAAAAGAAGGGTCAGCCTGGTGAGCTCCCAAAGACTGAGCCACCAACCAAAGAACATACATGGGCTGGTCCCAACACATATGTAGCAGAGGGCTGCCTTCTCTGGCCTCAGTGGAAGAGGATGCGTCAATCCTGTAGAGACATGATGCCCCGGTAGGGGGATGTTTCAGGGAGTCACCCTCTCAGAGGTGAAGGGGAAAGGAATGGGGGAAGAACATTGAGGGGGACCAGGAGGGGACAGAATTTGGGATGTAAATAAGTAAATAAATAATAATAAAGAAGGATCAAGATTTGCATTTGAAGTACAAGACACTTTCAATCAACTATACATACCCAGATGAGGTTGCAAAGGTGTAACTGGAGTTCCATGAGTCACTTGTGTGACTCTGATATGACCATGTGAGACACCTACAGGGGGTTATTGCTATTAAAGGTGTCAGGTTTGGTAAGCTAGCCAGTCACAAGGTTCTCACTAGTTGCATGCTCCCAAATTGCTAACACAACCTGCCAATAAGACAAAGCAGACTTGACTTTACTACTGATCAAAGGTAAGGGAAAACCTTACCTTATGAAGATTGGGCTGTGTCACTAGGAGGACAAACAAGGACAGAAGTATTGAGGAGTGCAGATGTGTTGCAGGGTTGGAGTTCTAAGATGGGACAGGTTGTGGCACTCTGCTAAGTTGGGTAGGCTTAAAGAGATGATGCAACGGTTGAGGGTCAGTGGCGGCAGCAAAGCGAGGATGATTCTTTATTTTTGGCCCCAGGGAACGATTTCAGGCTGTGTGCATGCTGAGCATGGGCTCTGCAGCTGAGATAGCCACAGTTCCAAGATCATGTGAGCTTTGAATCAAAGAGATGAAAGGATCTTACGAGAACAAGCTGTCTGCTGATGCTCTCTCCTGATGAATTATGGGTCTTTGGAAATGTACAATAACAGGAAAACAAGAATTGGGGGCAGGAAGTTCTTGGAAAATAGGGTCACTTTCTTAGATTCAGAGGTAGAGGATAAAGCTGTGCTAATGGAGACAGAATAAATTCAGTTCTGTGTCAAATGGAATGCTGGGGGGAGGGCAGTTTCAAATCTCACGGCTTTAAATCAAGGTAGCTCTAGTGTTCCTATCTCATACATGGCCTGTCTGCTGTGGGAAGATGGGGCACACAGACAGATTCCACAGATTATGATGAGGTCAACCCCCATAGAAGAGGCTTCCTTTACCAATGAGCAGGAATTGCTATTTGCACACTTTCTGAGTCTGATGGTAACTGTGGCAGTCTTGTGAGTGGACTTGGTATATTGGTTAGTACAGTGGGCACAGATATGGAGTTTACTTTGTGTTCTTTGGGGGGGGGGGAGATATCTATCTTCTCTCCTTTGCTCTCTTCCTCCTCTCTCTCACTCCATTTTCTTTCCTCCCCACTCCTTCCCATTCTCTCTCTTTCTCTTGCTTCCTCTTCCCTTCTTTGCAGGGTCTCTCTATGTAGCTCAAGCTAGCTTTGAACTGACTACGTGTTATAGGCTAGTTCAGAGTCACTGTGCATCCTAACTTGGCCTGGGTTTAATAATCCTCTTCTCTCAAGCTTCTGGGTGCTGGGAATGTAGCGATGTGCCATCATGCCCGAGCCACGACAATATGTGTTTCTGTTTAGTTCAGTGTGCGAATTAAACATTAGCTCCCTTCAGAAACTCTCATTGCTGCATAAGGAATGATATTAAGTTTTGAACGGGCTTCCTCTAAAGCTTTTGTTTGACATTATAGCTGTTATAATTGTTCTAGTCACTCAAAATAGTATTTTTATCAATTCTTTGAGAATTGTACACAATGTATTTTAATCATATTTGCCATTTAATCCTCCCCTAACTCTTCTGAGATTAACCTCATACCTCCTTCTCACCATCTCTTTTTAAAAATTATATTTTATTTTACTAATCCAAGGAATCCAATTTGTATTACTCTTATATTCAAGGCTGTGCTGTCTTCAACTATAGTGTAGTCAGCCTACTAAGAGTCACACCCTTAAAGAACCATTTCTCTTTCCTCCAGAAACCAAGTGTGTCTGTAGTTTCCCTTTAGGGGTGGGGCTTGTAAGCCCCTTCGTCTTCCATTGTTCCTGACACCTTTATTGAGGAAGGTATGTATATCAGGGACTGGGTAACATTATTTTCTTATAATTACAAGCTTTTAGACTAAACTATACATCTAATGTATCTGCTTAAATTTTAGAATCTATTGTATTTCATGCTTATTATTAAAATCTAAAACTAAAATTAATAGCAATATGTCTAATTAATGACAACATTGTCTATATTAGCAAAACTGATAATTTTTAGGAGATATACAATATCCATGTTAGCATACATGATAGGCTTATACCACTAACATTGATTGTGTTTCTGGTATGAACAGCGAATAATAATTTAAACTGACTTCAGAGATGTTATGGTACATTTAGAAATTCATAAGCGTGACCCAAGGAGGATTTATTTTTTCTATCAAAATCATCCTTTTGGTGCAAAAACAAAACACCTTTCTTTTATTTTGTTCACCAACATGCTCCCAATTATATAAGTTCCCTTTTACCCCAAGTGATAAGGATCTTGCAGTAGGTGAGCTTGCAAATCCTCTTGTCTTCATAGAAATAATTAAGAGGAATTGTATCAGACATTACTAATATGAACAAAGAATTCTTTATTCAGGACTATTGGAGAGATTGTTGTTGCAATGGAGGTAGGAGAATGAAGTCAATTTGCTGAGACAAACCCTGGGAAGGTTGGTCAATGGGATTAGGCCACCTGTGCCTTCTGATGCTTATCAGAGTTGGGACTAGGGTCTGGATAATAGGGAGAGCTCTGTCTTTTTAATAAGTATGTTTTGAGAAATATTCCTCAAATCCCTGATCAAATAATTTGTGGTTTGTAAAACTGGTAAGGGGTTAAAGAATTTACATATTAAAGGACTAGACAAAGAATTTCTCACTGGACGGTTGTAATAGTAAATGCTCTAAAGAAAAGGAAGTCAGCAGCTTGGAACTGAGATGAAACTTGCCTAAAGATAAATCTAGTTACAACCATTTTGGCTAGTTTATATTCTGGTGAGAGAAAAACACAGTGAATAATATGAAAAATGTGAACAGTGTATATATATATACATACATATACATACATATATATATATAAACATAAAGACTTGAGTGCTTAGAAGTTGGACCATGTAGGAAAGTATGTTATGGTCAAATGTAGCTGTTAAAAGATATTCATGTGGCTTTAAGTGATAGGCAGCTTAATATAAGGATGGCATTGTTTTAGAGCATAGAAAAAAGAACAGTGGTAGCTTAGAAAGTAAACTATGATCTTAGATCAAAATGACTAAGGAGGCTTCGGCTCAGTAGACAGCCAATTCTAATGTTAGGTGGGTGGGTCTAACACCATGAGGCTGGCTAACAATTAGACTGATGAGGTTGGATAGGGAGAAGTTGGAATCAGAATGGGCTCAAGTGATCATGGAGTTGCTTTTTGACCACATTTATTTGTCTTAGCATTGACATAAGTTTAATTATAGTTCATATAAATACATGAACATATATTGCCAATAAAATTATTAGAAAACTGCTTTAGAAAACATGGCTGCTCACTCCAAAGCTCTAGCTCTCATCAGGATTTGCAGATCCTCACTCAACTCTTCCATTATTAATCTGATTCACTCAGTGTTGTCCTCAAGTTTTTCCTCTTTTCTCTGTTCCCAGGAAGGTTAAGCTTCCTTGTTTTGTTGTTGTTGCTATTGTTTTTGTAGCTTTAGATAGATAAGATGATCATCTGTATTAGTGTATTTGATAGAGGAACTTACCTTCCTCTAGATGGATGGGTCTCTTTCAGTAAGTTAAGAACCCAAATGGAACAAAGATGGAAAAAAGGGGAATTCCTTTTCCTTCTCTTCCCATTCCTCCTCCCCTTTCCACCTCTTTCTCTTCTTCCTCCTTCTCCTTTTTCTTCTCCTTCTTCTTTGTCTTCTTTGTTCTCCTCGGTTTTATCACTTGATCAGGTCTTTCATCCATTTTGTCTTGCTCAGAGATGGGGACTAATAAAGCAACTTTGATTCTTAGTCCTCAGACATGGATTCAATTATGCCGTTGTTTCTCCTGGACCTTCGCTTCACAGATACTAACACCTGGGGCTGTGAAACCCTTATAATCATGTGAGCTGATTTCTCAAACCTCTTTCTTGACATAGATATAAATAGGGCTGTCTCTATGGCTGTCCATATCTCTTGTGATTGATGTGATACCTTATCCATCTGTATTTTTTTCTCTCTTTATACTGTCTCTATTTCTGCTTCTATCTGTAGGTCTCCTATTGGTTCTGCTTCCCTGGAAAACTCTGGGTCATTCACTGTCCTAGTTTTCTTCTCCATTGCTGAGGTAAAACACTGAATCAAAGCAAACTGAGTTAAAAGGATTTATTTGCTTCATGCTTTCGTGCCACAGTCAAGTCAGGGCATGAACTCAAGTAGGAGCCATGGCAGGAACTATGGTAGAAAGCCATTTGCTCATTCCATGCCTTGCTCAGCTTGCTTTCTTATGCAACCCAGGGCCTCCTGACCAGGATGCTCCCTTCCACCTCGTCTGAGCCATCTCTCATCAATCACAAAAATGCCTCACAGACTTGACTACAGGGCAACCCAAAGGAGACAATTCCTCATTTGAAGGTCTCTCTTCCCTGGTTATTCTAGTTTGTGTCAAGTGGATAAAGACTAATAGGCACACATATTAATGTCCCCACTTCTCATTTGTTTACATAGCTAATTGCAATTGATTCAGCATTTTTATGTTTCAAATTTCATTGCCTGATACTTTACTCTGCCAACATTTCTTGGACTAATTATCAGTGCTATCAAGCAAGAGTCCCAGCTTCTTTGAAGAAAGGAATACCTAAGAGAGGTCTCTAAAGCAATGATACTAAAGCTCTCAGACCTGAAAGATAAGTAGAAATTTGTCAGGCAAAAGAAGCAGTTGGTAGGTTAGAGACACTGTTTTAAATAGTGGGCTTGAAGATCCCCTAGAATAAAGAATGCAGCATTTTTGAAGGAAGAAAAGTCCTTTATGAACAGTACAGAGAGCAGGAGGCAACTGCAGATTGAGATTGGGGAGAGGGGTGAAAGCAGGCTATGTTACAGAGTTTAGATTTGGTTATAAAGGCTATAAATGTATACAAAAAGGAGTTATAAGCGTCTTCCAACTTTGATTGTAAATATAATGTATGGAGAAAGTAGAGATTTTAGTTAACATACCTCTTTGTATGTTGCATATTTTGATCCAGTGGTTATTCCAGCCTCTTCTGTAATGGAAAGCATTAAAAAAGAAAATGAATTATTGGTGCTAAATGGAAACATTCCCCCTTTAGCCTGTTGTCTGCCTATCTGCCTATCTGCCTGTCTGTCTGTCTATCTATCTATCTATCTATCTATCTATCTATCTATCATCTATCTATCTATGCAAATCATTGTGATTCAGTAAGAATATAAATTGTCTAAAGCAGGTGTCATGTACAAGTCATTTAAATTCAGATCCCCTACTGAAGGATGTTGCTAATGCTTGGAGTAATTAGAAGTATTTCCCTATGGAGCTCTCGGTAGCATGAGTCAGAGAAGAAAGTTCTGAATAGAGAGGAGGCAATAGAATTTGTTATCTGGGTTAGAGGTTCACATAACAAATGTAGTTTGCAATTTTCTCTCAGTCTTCAAATTGCACTCTGCAAAAGGAAATGGAAATGGACTACGTAGTCACTCATGTATAAAATCTATTTAGAATAAGTGCTCAGTACTTATGAAACAGAGATTATTGTTTTGTGATTTCTATCCATTTGTCCGATATAGTCTACCTGTGAAAATTAAGTATCTATTAATTATTTATTACAATATCAATGCTGGAGGAGTTAGAAGCTATTATGAGAGACATATACTTATTATTTCCTTTTTTATTAGTGTACTATTTTTGACAAGTATTTGAGTGCCTACTATGTGTCAAAATACTACAGGATGTCCTGTGGATAAATGAGTGAAGAAAATATGATGGTTGCAGACAACCACAAATACAAATATAATGATCACAATTTATAGTTACCTTTGAAATGACTTGGAAAGGAGAGGTATCTCTGAGGAGAAGATAGTCATCTTCTGTCCTGAGCTGTAATGTCTTAACAGACAGGAACATGAAAGGATCGTAGAACATTTCTTCTAGAGCAAATGACAAATATAGAGTCCTTGTATTTGAGGGAACTGGTATAGCCAGAGGATAGGAAGCAAGGTAACCAGAAGAGTGGTGTAGATTGAGGTTGGGGTGATAGGCATGGGCTAGATTATGTACTGCAAAGCTGAACAAAGCTCGGAAGAATTAAAAGCTATGATGATGAGCTGGCAGTCATTTGACGATGCAATTTTTTTATAATGTTCATAACAGACTGAATTCATTCAAATAAATGACTTGAAGCATCTTGTAGTTATAGAAGAGGGAGGCTCATACTGTGGTGACAGTGGATATGGAGAAGAGAAGAGAAGACATTTGAGAGATACTTAGGGGTTAAAACCAACACAATTTAAGGTAGATTAGGAGTAAGGGATGTTAACAAAAGATACTTCTTGTTCTCTAATTTCTTAATCAGGAAATATCTTTAAGACACTGAAAGGATATATTGTAATTTTTACTGAGAATCAGGACAGGAATTCAAGCAGGGCTGAAACCTGGAAGCAGGAGCTGATGCAGAGGCCGTGGAAGGATGCTGTTTACTGGTTTGATTCCCCCGGCTTGCCCAGCTTGCTTTCTTATAGAACCCAGGACCACCGCCCAGGGATGGATGGCATAACCACCATGGTCTGGGCCCTTTCCTATTGATCACTAATTGGTAAAATGCCTTACAGTTGGATTTCATGGAGGTGTTTTCTAAACTGAGGCTCCTTCCTCTCTGATGACTCTAACTTGTGCCAAGTTGACACACAAAACCAGCCAGCAGAGTGCCGTGAAATAAGAGAAAGATTTCTGAGGATTGAGAGGTTGGGGGAAGCACCTGTTGTGAGGCTGGGACTGAACTACATTTGCATCTTGTACGTGCACCACTGAACTAGACAGAGAATAGGTTGTGATCTGATGGAAGGAATTTGGAGTTCATGGTTATTGAGTCTGTAGTGGATGTGGTGCATTTCAGCTTGTATCCATAGGCACGGGTAACTGAGAAGTGGGAACGTTGCTGCAGTTAAGTTGGCAGATCTCTGATTTTATTTCATTGAAAGAACTGTTTGGATTGCTACCACTTAATGTAATGATGAGATTTTAGGTAAGATTGGATTTCAGTTTATTTTAAAGATATATGCAGGCATACATTTATGTTCCCTGTTATTTATTGTTATGAATCCATGTAAAGTATGACAGAACATAATTTATAATATAGTAGACAACACCTAACAATTACATATTTAATATTGTTTTAATTTGCAAGTCCATGTCTTACTTATGTGGTTATTTTGGTTAAAATCTATTGTGTCAGATAGGTATTTATATTTTCTTCTGCACTTCAAGTATGACATTTTTTTACTTATAACTGAGGAATCTGAGGCTTTTAATTGGGTAGTTCTGATTTGGGTTGCTTTGGGCTTATTTCAGTCAAGTTCACCCATTTATCAGTAGCTGGCTGCTGTTCACTGGAGCTGATGCTGCAAAGCCTGTTCTTCAAAAGCTTGTCGAGTCTTCTTCACATGGAGGGCTTCTGAGAACAGGAGTAGAGCTGTGTAAGGGATTTGTAGCCTAGGTTTGGAACTGACACAGAATCATTCCTATCACATTTTGCTGGGCAAAGCAAGCCAGAAGGCTGGCTCAGATGTGAGGGCTCTGAAATAAATCGTATCTCTTAATGGGAGGGTTACAAATTACTTTGAAGAGGGAAGCTGATACAATAAGAGGAGAAATAATCCCAGCTGTGGTTTGAAAAAAAAATATTGGTCTGTCACAAAATTCTCTATTGCAAGATGGCAAGATATAGGTGAGAAACCATGCAGCAGGATACTGTGCTGCTTTTACCTTCCCTTACTTGTCATGGGACCCTTGGAGAGGCAAGTCCTTTGATTATTCTTCTTATGTTTACAGAACAAGGAAAGGACGAAAGCAGAAAGGGGTACTGGCTGAATTCCATGTCTACTATAGTGAATGCTGAACAACAGAATGGATTGATGAGTGTTTTAGATGGCTTTATCATTGATGTGGCAATTCACAAACCAAGGATTGAGTTTATAGCATGGGATTTATCTTGCTCTAGGATGTTCCTTGCTCTCCTGTGCTCTGGAGGGCTTGTCACAGAAGAAAACTGGCAAGGATGGGAAAGGAGATTGGAAGCCTCAGAGTCCACCCATTAGCCCTGCTGGGTTCTATTACACGTTTGCTGTGTGTGTGGTATTTTTTCCACCAGAAGTGCCCCAGGGATTCATGCTGTGAGATCTCAGAGGTTAGAGTAAGGCAGAAAGCCATGGGGTGCAGAGGAGGGCACAAAAGGACTGCAAAGTCTGGCGTGAAATGAAGCAGAAAATGAAAGAACACAGAGCACTGGTGGAAAATAGAGAATCAAGAAACTGTTGCTAAAAGTGTGGGTAGAATAAGAGAGATGTTTTTGAAGTTATGTCTGTGAAAGTATCCAGTATTATCAGAGGGGTGAAAAGAAAGTCACCAGTGAATTAAGTCCAATTTGTGGCCCATTGTGAAGGTCACAGGAATGAACCATAAGATCAGAAAATACTTTTTTTAAGATACAGACTTTGGCTAATCCTGCCTTCAAGTAATAGAATGAGCATGGAATAATCACTCATCTGTACCTGTACCTGGTGGTATTTTAGTGTCACAGGCAAGACCATGGGGTCTTCTTATTTTCTTTAAGAGAAGCGTATCAGCATTAAGTAAACAGTTCATGGAACTTCACAAGGCAAACTCCCCATCACTACGCCTTCTCCAACAATGACAGTTCATCCCCTTCTTTCTAAACCCATAGGGTAATTTATCTTCTTTTTTGAATGCCACAGAAATGGAATCATATTGTATATACTCTTTGGTGATTTGATTTTGCTTAATATGGCATTTTTATACTTATTCCTGTTAATTGAGTATAATTCTAGTTTATTTTTAGATAGTATTCTATTGAATGAACATAATATCCCTTGTCAATTCTACAGGAATAGATATTTGCTTTAGATCATTCCAAGTATTTATTTGTAATGAGAACATGAGATTCATTTTGAAACAAAATAATGGAGGAGAATATCTGAACAAAGCCAACTTAGTTATTTATCTATTAACTCTGGATAACAGTTTCTGATTAGACAAATCAATAATAAGTTGAACACTGAAGGCAAGTTCAAAGGTGAAGTTTGGCATGACTTATGGTAACAGAAAGGTCTGATGCACTATTGCTATGTACAAAGATAATGGGAAATGAACTGGAGTGTAGACAAAGATGGTCACATGCTTATCAAATCCCAGAAGAAAAGAGTGTGTTTAATTGTATACCTTGATGAGAACTAAGAGGATGTGATCAGTTCTAGAGTTTAGCAAGATTCATATTGTTGGGACTCTCTGGGATGTGATGGGGTATGGAGCAGAAGACTGCAAAGCGCACGGTTGTTGAGAAGTATGTGTTAAGGACCTCGAGGTCTGGGCCTGGGTGGTGCTCCCATTGCTTGCTCGCTGTCACCCGGAAGCCTCTCTGCTCTCCTGTGAGCAGTGCAGGCCAGAATCCCACTACTGTACAATGAAATGACTTGCCACGTGTCCTGGGACTATGTACCTCCATAGACCATCCTCTGACTTTGGCTGTGACTGAGTCCTGCCAACGGAGCTTAGATTTAAGATATCTTTATTCTTTCCTATAGAGTATGACCCTCCTCTTACGAACCAGCTTGCAAGAGTGTAGTGCTCTCAGTAGACTAAGTTTCAAGTGAACCAAGCATCTGAGGCCAGATTGCTTATGTTTGTTCTTAAATACTTCTTTACTACTTCTGTGAACTTTTCTGGACCATGTTTTCATGGTCCTTATCACATAGAGTTGTTTCCAAGAATAAATAATTTCATATACGGAAAACACGGAGAACAGAAGCTGGCATATGGCGAGTACTGGCATGTATTACCACCTAGACTACCTTTTTGAAGCATCAGTGAATGATTCAACAGTACATGGCCATGGCTGTTGATGTCTTTGGCACATCTGTCCATGCATGTCAGTCCAACTACGAGCCAGGCTGCTCAGGTTAGGTTTTTACAGAATGAGCTCACCCTCGCTCGTGGCCTGTATATGGGCATGTAGCCATGTCCTGTCTGTTCTCCATTTCTTCAGTTTCTTCCCCATTTCCCAAAGTCTATGGGTTTTAGTTCTTTCTCTGCAGTTCTCTGGTGAACCCTGTGCCCTTTAAATGTGTGGCCTGGTCAGTGTACACATGGTAGGAATTTCTCCTTCCTATTCATTTTCTGAACTCTATTCATGCAATTTAAAGTTACAATTGTTTCTTCTCCACATTATGATGTCAAGTTAGTTTGTTAGCTATAACCAAAGCACCCAGATCTAGCTCCCACATTTGCCTGATCTTAAAGTTACTCCTTCATTTATGGACTGTATTGACTGCTTAATGTAGTTTTAACTGCCAGATTGGTAGCTGACACTAGATAAACTGCTTAAGGAGTTTCTAGTTTCCTGGCATGCGGTGCATGGAAACAGGTTTGAGATGAAGTGTAATTGTGATAATTGCTTTACTAGAGATGTGCAAAGAGCATATGACGACACAAAGCTAAAGACCCAGTTCTCAGTCAGGAGAGAAGGCAAGAACAGAGCAGTGAAGATAGGAGGAGAGAATCTTTGCCGCGATGCAAGATCCCAGCCATCAAGAAAATGGGAGGAAAGGATTAGTTAAGTAGCAGGAATGACCCAGTTGCAGCCTGGGATTGTGTTCACCGTGGATTGTGTTCCCAGTTCCTGCAGTGGCCTGGCAGTCACAGAGAGGGACTAGCTGCGGTAGATTAGGACAAGGTCATCAAGGGTTCACAATGTTATAATACGAAAGTAATATTTAACCCTAGGAAAAGTAAGCTAGTAGAAAATGGCAAAGTCAGAAGGAGACATGATTAGACAGATATAAGTTTTAAAGATCCTATGATGTTAGCTTATAGTGTGTGATTTGGGACTTGTAGGAAGTCAGAAGTGAATGTTTGCACCACACAAGTGTAACAAATATAGCAACAATGACTAACACAGAACAAAATGTGGAACCAAGACCAAGGTATGGCCATAGGAGCAAAAGGAAAGAAACATTTTGATAAATTCATAATGTGGGTAAGTGTCGCTCTTGGGTACTTTGAGTGATGAGCAGCCCAGGGCTTGATCTGTCAGAAAGAGAAAAGAATTGAGACTCAGAGATCAGATTGGTAACAGTGATGTGCATTACAGGACAAGGGGTTAAAAACAGACTTGGGAGAAGTGAAGCATCCCTGTGCCCTACTGACCTTTGGAATCCATGGGACAGTCACATGGGAATGTATAGCAGGCATTTGCCTCTTGTTCAAGAAATTCAGGTGTGATTTCTATTGATTGTTCTACTAAGAGGTATTGAGGAATCATCTATTCCTATTCATAAGACCAATGAACCCTTAAACTGACTAGAAGCATGCATGATGGGAATCCCAGACCATGAAAGAAATGTGAAAGGTAACCTTGGAAGATGATTTTCCAAAGTGTGCCAGTAGGGGAATTGATTGAAAAGAAGTTCAAAAGAAAAAGGTGGTCATGGGACCAAATCTAAGTTCACAAAGCCCACATATTATTTAGGTTGGGCCAGGCTGTGGAAAACAAGCTTTTGAATAAGTGGCCTCACAGCAGTTGTGCTTTAGGCTGGTCTGGTTCCTTTTGGATGAATCTTCTCTCTCTAGTAGATTCTAATTCTTAAATTCTACCTAGGGTTTGTGGCAATTTATTAGGTCAAATGGGGTAATGATATCTCCTCTGATTTTCCTTCTGTTTTTAATGCAGAAGAATGCAAGCAGAGATAACTTCTCTTCTGCTTAGCATTTAAAGAGAAGCCCCACCATTTTTCATAAAATCAAGCTATTAGAAAACAGCATCACAGCAGCATTTAACCTTTTAAAAATTAAACTCTGAGTTTTCATGCACTTCAATTATGAATCCCTTTAAAGCAGAGGTAAGACTTATTTATCTCAATGTCCCCAGCGCTCAACACAGAACCCCAGCATCCGGAAGTGCTCTGCAAACTTCTCTATAGTTGAGTATTTCTGAGTTGTCTTGAATCTTCTTACTTTATAAAACACTGTATAATGCCTATTTGTCTTCTTAATTTTATCCATCTTCCCTCCCTCCTTTCTCTCTCCCTCCTCCCCTCCTTCCTTCCCTGCCTCCCTCCCTTCCTTTCTTCTTTCTTTCTATTGTTTATATGTCCACGTATGTGTATGTGTGGAGGAATTGCTCCTATTCAAACACTCTCCACCGCATTTTAATTTTATTTATTATTTTTGAGACAGGGTCTCCTACCAGAGACTGGATCCTCCTGTTTCTGCCTTCTTGGTGCTGGGAATGCAAGCATGTGCCACCATACCTGACCTTTTGTACAGGGTCTCCAGGGATTAAGCTCGGGTTTGCCATACTAGAGTAGTAAGCACTTTATAGGCTGAGTTTTCCCCAGAGCCTCACTTTTATGTCTTTAAACTACTTAAGGTTTAGCATCTTATTTTGATTCTAACTGTTCAAGTGGAAGGGAATTTATTTTATGACCTGGCATCTGAGAGCTGGTAAGTGAAACTGAAGCCTAAAGAAAACCAGGTGGGGATAAAACCTTGCCAGATTGGACTGCCACTTCTCATGCCTCCAGTCGCCTCTGCATCTTGTATTCTTCTGGTTTTTCTTTCTTTTCAAAATTTCCATAATAAGCATCTAAAGCGTATAATAGAGCAGATGAAATTTGAAACTTTTTAAAATTGCCCTAAATGTCAAGAATTTCACGATTCTGTGCATAGAATCTGTTGTGTCAGTCAGTCCTTCTGTTGGCCAGAGTGGGTTAGGATGGCCGTTTTATCTGCCATCTAGGAAACACAATTTACATGAGGTCATGGCCCTTACTTGATTTGCAAGTGATAGCACTCCAGCTCATTGCTTTAATTTTCCTGTTTTGCATCCTGTCTAAGGGATGCATTTCTTGCCCATCCATCCCTCCATTGTGCTCTGCAGGTAACATCTCATATGCTTGCAAAAAATTGACTATGGGACCTTTCTTGATTTTGGTAAAATTCTAAGCAAAACTGTGAATATCTTGTTGCTCTTCCCTTGGATATCTTCTGTATGGCTGTAACCAGAGAATCGTGGGGATCCGGAATCTTTGTACCAACTCTAGGTTTAGTTCTGTTCATTCATGTGGTTCAGGACACAGAGGGAATAAGGACGATCTTTGCTTCTTACCCCCATATGTACCGAAGTGCTTACTGTTTCCTCGCTAGTCAGACTGGGGCTTCTTATTCAGAAGGTTTACATTTTTTGCCTATTAGAAAGTAAGAACAAATTGGAAACTTTCATAGCAAGAAGAAAGAAAGGGCCCAGACTTACCATCTCTTTATCTGTACCCTGTGCAGAACACATTTGAAAATTATACTTCTCTTAGACTGAACAGTTCTTAGCTAATGGAAATGTTTCAGCTAGTAAATTTCAAAAATATTCTATTCCTGGGTGGGGTGGAATTTGCATTTTAAAGAAAATTATTTTATCATTGTTGCTTTTTCTTGCTTGCTTAGGATATGTATGCTTTTGGTATATGATTGGGTGATCAAATTTATAAAAGCAGCCTATTACATTGTTTCCTATTGTCATTTAATTTTTTTCATTTGTACAGGGAATTAGCAGTCTCTTCAGCTCTTTGAAGGTGGTGCGCCTTTTACGCCTGGGCCGTGTTGCTAGGAAACTGGACCATTACCTGGAATATGGAGCGGCGGTCCTTGTGCTCCTGGTCTGTGTGTTTGGACTGGTTGCCCACTGGCTGGCTTGCATCTGGTACAGCATTGGAGACTATGAGGTCATTGATGAAGTCACCAACACCATTCAAATAGACAGCTGGCTCTACCAGTTGGCCTTGAGCATTGGGACTCCATATCGCTACAATACCAGTGCAGGGATCTGGGAGGGAGGACCCAGCAAGGACTCCCTGTACGTGTCCTCCCTCTACTTCACCATGACGAGCCTTACAACCATAGGATTTGGAAACATAGCTCCAACCACAGATGTGGAGAAGATGTTCTCAGTGGCCATGATGATGGTCGGCTGTAAGTATCTGTTTTCTTTATTAAAAGAAACTTTAGTCTTTATAGTTTTTTTCTGCTTGTGAACTCTGACTAGATTGAAATGATCTTTCTCTTAAGATGGTTTTAATTGAAATCATTTGCAGTTGGTTTTCTTTTGATTCAGCCCTAGGAAATAAAAATGCAAGGAATGTATTTCACTCTTTGGGATGCATTAGCACATGAAAAACTGTGTGTGGGGAGTGATAGAAAACTCAGACTGGGAAGTCTGCTGTTTGATTCCATGCATGGTGTTGTACCTGGCAGCTCTGGAGAAGGAACTAGCTCTGGTATCTAGACAGGAGGTGTCTGGCACATTCTGTAGGTTTTGCTGGCAGTTGGATTCCTAAAAAAAGCAGATGGGATGTGATATAAGACCATAAGTTAGAAAATATTTTAGTCAATAACTGAATTTCTGAATTAAAATGGACTTTAGGATACAGTTTGATGTATTCTTTTTTATTTTAATTTTTCTATAATGAAGCTAGCAAAAAGAAGTTCATAAATGTAGTCTTTTGACAAGCACTGTAGTCAGTTGAGTTTGTGACAAAGAATGAAAGGACTGGGGAACTGAAAGCCTGTAACAGTGACAGAGTCCAAGACTCAGTGTGTGTGCCTGACTACAGTGAATTGGCAATGCTCTTGACAGCAGAATGCCCTTTCAAAGAGCTAAAGACCATGTGCTCTGCCCCCACATTCTGACTGAATGACAGCAGAGTTCCAGACATGAAAGATGTTCAAACCTTAGATGTTGTTTTTAAATGTCTCGAAGGAAAGTTTCCAGGCCTTTCCACCTTCAAGCTGACCTAGATGACTTATTGAAGCCTAGTTCAGATACCTAGAGTAACTTCAAGATTGCGACACCTAGAGTCATTCAAGACACCTAGTTCAGACACCTAGAGTAATTTCAAGATTGTGCATTAATATGTTTTAGAATCCTTGAAGTCATTATTGCTAGTGTTTTGTGTAGTAATTTAGTATAAGCCTTTTCCTCCTCCTCCTCCTTTTTTGAGGCTCCAAATTATAGAGATTTAGATGTGGGAATTTATGAAAAAGATTCAGGGTCTAGGTCAGTGATTCTCAATCTTCCTAATGCTGTCTCCCTTTAATACAATTTCTTATGTTGTAGTGACCCCCCAACATACAATTTGCTACTGTTGTGAATTGTGATGTAAATAGATGATATGTAGCAATCTGATATGTGAACCATGTAGGGCTTGCGACCCACAGGTTGAGAACCAGTAGTCAAGACATTCATACCTCATTCAGAGTGCCCAGAAGCTACTGCTGTTATGAAATACAATGTGGCAAGGAGGTTCCTGGCAGGCTCATGGCAAGGTATACCCTGAGTAATTACGCTATGCAAGAAATCTGCTAAAAGGAGGTTTAGTTGGGGGAGGGAAAGGAGTGAGTAACTGGAGAAGGGTTAGAGGCAGACAAATGGACATGTAGACAGAGAGACAGACAGATGGGAGTAGAGCCATGAGGGTAGAGATGAGGTAGGGAGGCAGACAAGGACAGAAAGGGAGAAAGAGAATGTTGGAACAGAGAAAGAGAGAAAATGTGGGACCAGAGAGAGGGAGCTGGAGTATCAGGCAGTCCTTTTATAGGCAGCCCACACTTGGTATACTTGGAGGCAGGAGGCAGGTGATGATGTAAGCTGTTGCTAGGTCCCTGAGAGTGGCCTAGCGAAGTAGCCTGAAGCTAACAACTGGAACACCAGTGTTAGCAAATGTTTAGTTCCCTACTTTAGTCATTGTGTATTCAGCCACAGAGACAAGAATAGCCAAGTTCTGAGTGTGGATTAGGGCTTCAGTAAGATCAAGGATTAGAATGCAAGTGGTATTTTTTCAAAGGGCCTTTGGGGGGCGGGGAGCATATTCTATACACAGAGAAATCTACGTCGATTAACTTAATGGGTACTCATATCAAAAAATATATTTGGGCAATAATGTCATAAATAAAATGTTCTGTCACATGTAGAATTCAGTACTATATTGCTTTTAACATTTATGAAAGACATGTTACCTGCTACAATCTAGAATTGGGTAACCTTTTTGAGGAAATTACAAATGGACTTGAAATTGCAGTAGTTGTGCAGAGAAGGGCTCTATTTGATTGTCTTGATTTCCTTCTTTTATTCCTGAAATACACTATCAGAATTTACAATATATGTTTTGCCACAGGTGTTGATTCCTGTAATTGTCATTGCAGGGAAGATACAGAATTGGGAGTTATGGATGGAGGGCAGCATAGTGTGTTGGCATAGCATGAAAGGCCCTGGCCATTCTTCTCTGTAGCAATGTACTGGTGGCTTGAAGAGATGTAGTCTTCAATGCCCTGTAGTCTTGGGCATTGGAACACTCGGTCCCCCATTGATGGAGGGAAGTTTAGGAGATATGGCCGTGTTGGAGGAAGTGTGTCACTGGAGGTGGCCTTTGAGAGTTTAAAACTTGTGCCATTTCTACCTAGTTCTCCTTGATTCCTAGCTGTGGTTCAAAATCTGAGCCTTCAGCTTCCCCCTCCTATTTCTATGTTTCTGCTCCAGCACCGTGCTCTCTAACCTTCTGGACCTGTGACCCCATTTCCTCCATGTGATGCTTTGCTCATGGTGTTTTATTACTGCAATAGGAAAGAGGCCTTCTCACCATGAAGGCCTTCTCCATACCATTACAGCCTTTCCCCACGCCGCCCCTACCCCAGTCTCTTTAGGCTAATGATCTATGCTACCTCTTTATGATCTTGTGATTTTAAGATGTAATAAAAATGAAACCACGTAAAATAAAACTTTTAAAAGTTGCCTTTTAAGCTCCAGTTATGCCTTTGCAATAAATGGGAATGGAATTTGCTGATAGCTTTCTTCTGGCTTGCATTTTGTGGTTTGGACCACTGCTGTTTAACTGTTCATCTGTTGGAGACATCTTAATTAAGCATTTAAATTGTTTATTTTTCCTAAGACAACTCCATTGTGTGTATTTACTTCCATGATACTGTGTTATGTGAGGATACCTCACCACAACTGTACACCGTTCAGTGAACATAGCCCTTCACGCCCTTCTCCCCACTCCCCTCCCATTAGGACCCTTTATTCTCTTAGACAATTTTCTCTGCTTTCATGACATATACACATACATGACTTTGTGTAACTATATGTAACCTGAGGATGTAAATGAGAGAAAACATTAAATATCTGTCCGAGTCTTGCTTAATTTAATTAAAAAGAATATCTCAATTGCACTTACTTTTCTTCACATAAAACTTTGTGTCTCACACAGGCACAGCATTCGGACCTTATTTTCTTGGCCTGTCCTTCTGTTTTAGGGTACTACCTTGGTTGCCTAATCTACCTGTCATGAGGAATGCTTCATGAATCAGTAAACAATTGCAGAGCTTTTCCTTTCTACTTCCAAGAGAATGTATGACCCTGTGTACTGACTTTACCCTGCCTACTGTGGAGACTTCCCTTCGCTGGTGTCTTTCAGGGTTGTCCCAGAAACAGCTGTTACACTGCAGCTGTCCATTTTTGTGTGGTGACTGCAAAACACTGAGAGTCATTAGTGAAATAGGCCCTAGTCTTCTCTTCCTCAGTCACCATGGGTCACACTGCATGAGCTTACAGGTGCATTCCTGGCAGCAGCCAGCATTGTAACAGGAGTAGAAACTATAGGCATTTGGACAACTTTTTCATTTGACTTGCTTGTACCTTCAGAACCTGCTAGAGTCTGATCACGTATGTGCCAGTATTCTGTTTGATAATTTATTGCTACTATGAAATGCTACTTTAGAGATTGATGGGTCAGATAAAACCCAGCCCATGATGGGCAGCTCAGGTCTCAGTAACTTGGTGGCTCATTGTTAAATGTTCCATTTCTACTAAGACCCAGTAGCAGGCCACGAACTGTCTCTCAAAGGGAAAAAAGCGTTGTCTGCAGATGATGGTAGAGCCTTGCTTCAAAATCACACATGTCTCTTCTATGATTCACTTATAGAAGCCTGCCAAAGGCTCCAAACAGCATCCTGATATGCCATTGACAATTCAGGTATCATTGGATTTACTGCATCATATGGTCCAAGTGGTAGAGTAGTCTGCGTAGCAGCCTTGACCTATTGATGAGCCTTCTGTTCTAGGCCCACTCAAAACTAGCAGCTTTCTGAGTCTCTTGGCATATGGACCAGGATAACACACCTAAGTGAGGAATGTATTGTATCCAGAATCCTTATAGGGACCCTAAACATTGTGCTTCTTTCTTGGTGGTAGGACGGACCAAGTACAATAATTTATCTTTCACTTTGGAAGGAATGTCTCTGCAAGCTTCATATACTGGACTTAAGTATTTCACTGAGGTAGAAGGTCCTTGAAGTTTAATTGGATGTGTGTGTGTGTGTGTGTATTAACAATGGATTCACACTAGTTGCTACCTCCTGTTCACTTGGTCAAATTAGTATAATGTTGTCAATATAATGAACCAATGTGAAATTTTGTAGAAGAAACAGGTGAGCAAAATTTATTCCAGCTAAGTTATGACACAGGCCTGGAGAGTTAATATATCCTTGAGGGAAAACTGTGATGGTGTACTGCTGACCTTGCCAACTAAAAACAAATTGCTTTTGATGATCTTTAGAAAAAGACATTTGCTAGATCAATAGATGCATACATATCACGAACCAGGAAATGTGCTAATCTGCTTAAGTAAGGGCACCATGCCTGGTATAAAGGTTAGAATTAGAGTCACTACTTGATTGAGTTTTCAATGGCTAACTATCATTCTCCATAATCCATCTGTCTTCTGCATTAGCTAGATAAAAGAGTTAAAAGGAAAGGTGTAGGGAACCATCACCCCTGCATCTTTCAAGTTCTTGATGGTGGCACTAATTTCTGCAGTTCCTCCAGGGATATGATACCTTTTTTTTCATTCGATTTATTTTTCTCTTGGCAGAGAAAATCCTAAAGATTTCCATTTAGCCTTTCCAGCCATAATAGCCATCACTCCACAGGACAGGGAACCAATGTGAGAATTCTATAAACTTCTAGTGTATCTATCCTAATTATATATTTTGATGTACAAGTATGTTTGGGATTTATCAACTTGGATTCCTTTAGAATGTTTCTACTATGAGGGATTACAGATAAACATGCTTTGTACATCTGCAGATATAGTTTTGCATCGACATCAATTCTTAATTCTAATGATGACCAGGATCACAAGCAAGTACATATTTAGATATTGAAGAAGTTGCCAGACTCTTTTTCAGGATGGGTAGTCTAGAAGAGCATTTTGTAACACAATCAAAGCAAAATAAAAACTATGTAGAAGTTTAAACACATTCTTGTTTCCTTTGTTCATCAAGCCACAACTTCCTACCTAAGACCAAATCAATTTTGTCCATAGCTTGGACCATTGAAGTCATCTCCTGTATTTTCCTTCCATAGCTATTATTATCCTAGAATCTCTGTCTAGACTCTAGAAGGTAGAGCATGCCCTTTAAAAGTAAATCCACAGCACCATTCCTTAGCACAGATATCTCTAGTACATACAAACAAAGTCTAAATTGCTTAGTTTTCACATATATGTAGGAATGCATTTTATTTTATTTTTACTTGTTCTTTGAGAATTTCATATAACATGTTTTGATAATATTTACCCCTCAAATCCCTCCCAGATCAACCACATTCCCTCCTCTGATGTCTATTCTTGGTTGTCAACTTGACTACATCTGAAATTAACTAAAATCCAAGTGGCAGGATATACCCTGAGGGACTTTTCTTAAATCTCTTGAAGTGGAAATATACACCTTTAATACAAATCTTTTGAGGTAGGAAAATCCACCTTTAATCTGAGCCACACCTTCTGCTTGCAGCCGCTATAAAGGAATTGGAAGAAGGAGGTTTGCTCTTTTTGCCTGCTTGTTCTTGTTCTCCCTGGCAAGTCCATTCCTTCTTTGGCATTAGAGACTACTTCTTTAGGATCCGGGCATATACTGAAGACCCGATGAGACATCCAGCTTCATGGACTGAACAGCTACTAGATTCTTGTATTTGCTGTTTGTAGAGAGTCATTTTTGGACTAGTTGGACTGTAGCCTGTAAGCCATTTTGTTAAATCATATATATGTATATATATATGTATATATATATATATATATACACACATGTGCATGTATGTTTGTATATACATATATACATCATAAATATGTATATATGTGTATATGTATATATATGCATGCATTTTTGTATGTATATGTGAGTATATATGTATATATGTATGTATACATATATACATGTGTGTTTACATGTGTGTATATATGCATGTATATTGTGTGAATTAAGTGTATAGTATCTTTATCAATGGGATGTAATTATCAAGCTCTAAAGGGTAATTAATAACATTGACAATAGGCTGTATTATTTGACTGTATACAGGCAACAACTCCAAAAATGTATACTTGTATATATACATATATATATATATATATATATATATATATATATATATACACATATATACATATATACATATATACTTGTAATTATATATATATACACACACACACACACACACACACGTTTACTTCAAATGAATTAAGAATTCCTTTGTTCATCAAGCCACAACTTCCTACCTACGACCAAATCAGTTTTGTCCATAGCTTGGACCATTGAAGTCATCTCCTGTATTTTCCTTCCATAGCTATTATTATCCTAGAATCTCTGTCTAGACTCTAGAAGGTAGAGCACGCCCTTTAAAAGTAAATCCACAGCACCATTCCTTAGCACAGATATCTCTAGTACATACAAACAAAGTCTAAATTGCTTAGTTTTCACATATATGTAGGAATGCATTTTATTTTATTTTTACTTGTTCTTTGAGAATTTCATATAACATGTTTTGATAATATTTATTTGAATATAAAATGTTTATTTGAATTACATACATACATATAAAACTTATTAATATAGAAGCTTCCTAAAATAATATAAACATACATATAAAAGAGGTGAAATGGAGTTACCCTAGATAGGACAACAGTGCTCCAGTTTGAAAACATGAACTAATAAAAATCCCCGTACCAGGAATGGGTTACCTATTTAACTATTATCAATGCTACTGATTACTCTTTACAGTTTCATAATTAGACCCTATTGTTGCAGATATAATACACTTGAGTCTTAGAAAATATGGTGATATCAAGGTGGTACTGCTGTGGAAATATAATTCCTATGAGTCAGATTTCATAAATCTGGAAGGTGTTATCCATGCTACCAAAGAGGAAGAGGAATGAAACATCAGTCTTACATAGCTGTGAACTCCAGAAGCTATACAAATATTTGGCCTGGAGAGATGTTCCCACTAGTGTAATAGTGGCATGAACATCATGTGAGTTCATAAATCTGATTGTTTTTAAGTTCCACCCCACAGAGCAAACCCATTCCTGGTACCATTCATTGTCAAGTCAGGAACCTGTGACTAGATTGGTCATAGGCCATAGGGAAGAGTCTACTACTGAGAGCATGCTCTGAGTGTATTAAAAAACTGCCTTATTTGCATTTCCCTAATGACTAATGAAGTTGAGCATTTTTTAAGATGCTTCTCCGCCATCCTAAGTTCTTCAGGTGAGAATTCCCTGTTTAACTCTGTACCCCATTTTTTAATAGGGTTGTTTGGTTTTCTGGAGTCTAACTTCTTAAGTTCTTTATATATATTGGATATTAGCCCTCTATCTGATGTAGGATTGGTGAAGATCTTTTCCCAATTTGTTGGTTGCCGATTTGTCCTTTTGACGGTGTCCTTTGCCGTACAGAAACTTTGTAATTTTATGAGGTCCCATTTGTCAATTCTTGATCTTAGAGCATACGCTATTGGTGTTCTGTTCAGAAATTTTCTCCCTGTACCATTGTCCTCAAGGGTCTTCCCCAGTTTCTTTTCTATTAGCTTCAGAGTGTCTGGTTTTATGTGGAGGTTCTTGATCCATTTGGATTTGAGCTTAGTACAAGGCGATAAAGATGGATCAATTCGCATTCTTCTGCATGCTGACCTCCAGTTGAACCAGCACCATTTGTTGAAAAGGCTATCTTTTTTCCATTGGATGTTTTCAGCCCCTTTGTCGAGGATCAAGTGGCCATAGGTGTGTGGGTTCATTTCTGGATCTTCAATCCTGTTCCATTGATCTGCCTGCCTGTCACTGTACCAATACCATGCAGTTTTTTAACACTATTGCTCTGTAGTATTGCTTGAGGTCAGGGATACTGATTCCCCCAGAATTTCTTTTGTTGCTGAGAATAGTTTTAGCTATCCTGGGTTTTTTGTTATTCCAGATGAATTTGTTAATTGCTTTTTTCTAACTCTGTGAAGAATTGAGTTGGGATTTTGATGGGTATTGCATTGAATCTGTATATTGCTTTTGGCAAAATGGCCATTTTAACTATATTGATTCTACCGATCCATGAGCATGGGAGGTTTTCCCAATTTTTGAGGTCTTCTTTCATTTCCTTCTTCAGAGTCTTGAAGTTCTTGTCGTAAAGATCTTTCACATGTTTGGTAAGAGTCACCCCAAGATACTTTATACTGTTTGTGGCTATTGTGAAGGGGGTCATTTCCCTAATTTCTTTCTCAGCCTGCTTATCCTTTGAGTATAGGAAGGCCACTGATTTGCTTGAGTTGATTTTATAACCTGCCACTTTGCTGAAGTTGTTTATCAGCTGTAGGAGTTCTCTAGTGGAGTTTATTGGGTCACTTAGGTAGACTATCATGTCATCTGCAAATAATGATAGTTTGACTTCTTCCTTTCCAATTTGTATCCCTTTGACCTCCTTATGTTGTCGAATTGCCCGAGCTAGTACCTCAAGTACAATATTGAAAAGATAAGGAGAAAGGGGGCAGCCCTGTCTAATCCCTGATTTTAGTGGGATTACTTCAAGTTTCTCTCCATTTAGTTTGATGCTGGCTACCGGTTTGCTGTATATTGCTTTTATTATGTTTAGGTATGGGCCTTGAATTCCCGTTCTTTCCAAGACTTTAAGCATGAAAGGATGCTGAATTTTGTCAAATGCTTTTTCAGCATCCAATGAAATGACCATGTGGTTTTTTTCTTTGAGTTTGTTTATGTAGTGGATTGCATTGATGGATTTCTGTATATTAAACCAACCCTGCATTCCCGGGATAAAGCCTACTTGATCATGGTGGAGATCGTTTTGATGTGTTCTTGGATTCGGTTGGCAAGAATTTTATTGAGTATTTTTGCATCGATGTTCATAAGGGAAATTGGTCTGAAGTTCTCTTTCTTTGTTGGATCTTTGTGTGGCTTTGGTATCAGCGTAATTGTGGCTTCGTAGAAGCAATTGGGTAGTGTTCCTTCTGTTTCTATTTTGTGGAATAGTTTGAAGAGTATTGGTGTTAACTCTTCTTTGAAGGTCTGATAGAATTCTGCATTGAAACCATCTGGTCCTGTGCTTTTTTTGGTTGGAAGACTTTCTATGACTCCTTCTATTTCTTTAGGCGTTATGGGACTGTTTAGATGATCTATTTGGTCCTGATTTAATTTTGGTATTTGGTATCTGTCAAGGAAATTGTCCATTTCCTCCAGATTCTCCAGTTGTGTTGAGTACAGGCTCTTGTAGTAGGATCTGATGATTTTTTGGATTTCCTCAGTTTCCGTTGTTATATCTCCCTGAGATTTCACCTTACACCAATCAGAATGGCTAAGATTAAAAATTCAGGAGACAGCAGGTGTTGGAGAGGGTGTGGAGAAAGAGGAACACTCCTCCACTGCTGGTGGGGTTGCAAATTGGTACAACCACTCTGGAAATCAGTCTGGCGGTTCCTCCGAAAACTGGGCACCTCACTTCCAGAAGATCCTGCTATACCACTCCTGGGCATATACCCAGAGGATTCCCCACCATGTAATAAGGATACATGCTCTACTATGTTCATAGCAGCCCTATTTATAATTGCCAGATGCTGGAAAGAACCCAGATATCCCTCAACAGAAGAGTGGATGCAAAAAATGTGGTATATCTACACAATGGAGTACTAGTCAGCCATTAGAAACAATGAATTCATGAAATTCTTAGGCAAATGGATGGAACTAGAAAACATCATACTAAGTGAGGTAACCCAGACTCAAAAGGTGACTCATGGTATGCACTCACTAATAAGTGGATATTAACCTAGAAAACTGGAATACCCCAAACATAATCCATACATCAAATGAGATACAAGAAGAAAGGAGGAGTGGCCCCTTGTTCTAGAAAGACTCAGTGAAGAAGTATAGGGCAAAACCAGAACGGGGAAGTGGGAAGGGGTGGGTGGGAGGACAGGGGGAAAAAAGGGGGCTTATGGGACTTTCGGGGAGTGGGGGGCTAGAAAAGGGGAAATCATTTGAAATGTAAATAAAAAATATATCGAATAAAAAAAATAATGAAATTAAAAAAAAAAAAACCTGCCTTATACTGACAGTCATGCTCACAGATTATTGCATTTCAACCCTCATTAGAGAAGCTTCTTTTTTGTTGTTTTTTGCTTTTCTTTTGGTTTTTTTGAGACAGGGTTTCTCTGTATAGCCCTGGTTGTCCTGGAACTCACTCTGTAGACCAGGCTGTCCTTGAACTCAGAAATCCACCTGCCTCTGCCTCCCAAGTGCTGGGATTAAAGGCATGCACCACCACTGCCCGGCTAGAGAAGCTTCTATATGCAGTAGATAGTGATAAATTACCAACTCCATCTTTATTAAGGAAGTCATATCCTATCTTACCCCTATAATTTTTACTCTTCCTGCTCATGTCTCAATCTGTGCTGGGTCTCCTGATGTCTTTGAGAATTATCAAGCCTTCTACTTGCAGGACTCACCTTCTGACATATTCCTGTGTTATATTACTGCGGAGATGGGTACAAATACCTACTCACCCCAGATAGAGAGCTGATGATATACCAAAGTATGGATACCACCAAAGTCTAACTTGGTGAATCAATGGATTTATTGAAGTTACCTACAGGAATATGGAGGAGGGACTATTTAGAGGAGCAGAAATGACTCAACAACATCTGTATCACTAATATCCTATCCTAGCATGGGTGATATGTCACAAAATGTGGGTCTCTGAACACACTACACAACTGAGAGACAGCTCAACAGGTTGGACAATGTACTTTCTGGGTATTTCATAGTGTCTGAACTTGCTGGGTCTGCTGATATCATCAGTATTTACAGCTTATATATGCCTAGAAGGAGAAGGGGCTGGTGAATCTAGTCAGTGCCAGGGACTTCTTGAAGCTATTGAGTTGTTTACTTCCTGAGCTTAATGTGTTTGCCCACAGCATGAAATATTTCATCTCCCTAGATCATCTGGTTTTTTTAGGGCCTTCCCTTGAGATGAAAGGTTTAATCTCAGATGAAACTGCTCACAAAACGTACATCCTGAATTCATTCAGGGTGACTGTGTTTTCTTCTCATAGATTCCCTTAAAATTACCTTATTAGAAAAACTACCTCAGTGAGCAGCAGTAACCATATTCTCCACCTTAACCCATGTTCTTTATAATATATCTCAAGAAAACAAGATTACCCCATTTCACTTTTCTTTTTTAGCATCAGTTTCTCTTGGGCAAGGTCTTTGATTGCTGCTTTCTCCTTCTGTATCCTCAATATCTGAACAATTCCTAACCATTCCTTGCTTGATCCTGATTGCACAAATGAACAAAGTTGAAGAGCCCGGTCCTTACGATGAGGCTCTCCCTGTCTTCACATCAGGCTTTGATGAAGATGACTGACTGGTTAAGGAGATGTGCACTCTCAGCTTTAACTTCTGTGAAGTTCCTGGTCAGCTGATGTACATGTGTTTTTCCTTTGGGATTCTAGAAGTTTCTGTATCTGTATTGATCAACCCTAAATCTCCCAGATAGCATGTTGGTATAAGGTTTAAGAAGACAGCCAGTAGATAATCACCAGTGATTTCTCCCTTCTCTCTCTCTCTCTGCATCTGCCTCTGTTGGAAATTTTCACACAGTTTCAGTTGGGTTTTCAAAATGTCATTGATTCATGGTTGATTTTGTTTTATTTTCTGTGTTGTGTGTGGCGGACTATATCTGCAAGATCTAGATTCCCTATCCTCTCATTTTCAGTTCCTGAGTAGTTCTTCCTTGGGTTTCTGCAATCTCATTTCAATGCATGAATAGACATTTTTTTCATCTATTCTGGTACTTAGCATCCTCCTGCCAATTGGCTTTACATTTCTGTTTAAGCCTCAGTGTGAGTCCAGCTTCTATGGCCAGACTGCTCCAAGGAAATAGATTTTATTTTTCTTCTTAGTTCTGCAGTCTGTGGTGATTCTGTGGCATATTTCTCTTCAGATAAACTGAGACAGTTATAGAAATCTTTCAGACTCATGAAGTGTTATACCTTGAATAGTTTCAGGCTTTGTAAGACATGTATGTACAGAATACCAAATATGAACACTGTAGATGTTTGTAATCTTGTTTTTTCTTTATTTAATACTACCAAGGAAACTAAGCAAAAATATGCCACTGTTGGTCTCAGAAGGAGTATGTTCTGTCCATCATGGACAGGAACTTAAAGTTCTCTCTCTCTCTCTCTCTCTCTCTCTCTCTCTGTGTGTGTGTGTGTGTGTGTGTGTGTGTGTGTGTGTGTCTCTTTCATTCTCTATCTGATGTGCACGTGCTTGTGTTTGCATGTGTTACGTTTGTGTTTATTGTGCTTGTTTTATCGTGGGGAGAGCAATTTGAAAATGTAATGCCATGAAGCAATATTTAGAGATTAGTAGTTGCTAATCTAGTTTCTCCATCCCCTTTGAATCCTTTATTTCTTTTGTAATGTTTTCTTTTCTGATTCTCATGTTCTTGCCACTGAATGCTAAGTTGCTTGTTGACTTTGCCTAATAAATTAACCATACGAATATTTTTTGTGAATGTCTACCAGAGAGATCTTTAAGGAAACATTATGACCATGACTGTAATTTGACTTTTCCTTGGGAGAATATAAACATAAATCTTTTCATCTCATATCCGACACTGAGGACTGACCAAAGGAATGGCTGCTCTCATGTCTGGTTTGAGATTATGTGAGTTAATTATAGCAGCACTAGTGACTCAAAGACAGCATCTTTTTCAGTAGAAATCCCGTCCTAGTATAGGTGCTGATTCAGGAAAACTGCAGCTCTAGGACTCAGTGCCCAGCTTGTAGGCAGCTTCATTGAGAGTTTACTTTCTCCAGAAATTGCTTACTGCCTTTATAACCCTTTTCAATGGACCTTGTAAATCTTGTAGCTTTCCAAGTTTCTCAAGTAAGTTTCATGAACATCCTGGACCTTATCAGCTTCCTGAGCTTTCAGACACTCACAGGCTCTGTCCTCTCCGCTCCAAGGCCGTTTCCATTAAGAGGAAATAGTTATGGAGTTTTGGCCTATTCCTAAAGTATCTCAGCTACTTCACTCATCTCTAGGATTACAACATATTTCTATTATTTGCTATTGGGGAAATTTTTAAACTTAAAACTCATTCAATCCTAGGCTTGCCCAATGTGGAAAATCCATTTGTTCAGCCTGAATTGGTTTCTTTGTTCTTTTCAATATATGTTTTCAATCATCCTTTTATGATTTCAAATTGTCTCTTTGTAGTTTTGGCATATTTCCCATCTGGAGCAACATCTATAGTTCTGGAAGTAGCCCTCACTTTAACAATTTAGTCAGGTCCTCGCCAGTGCTCCACATCTGTCCATTTGTGAATGAATCTGACATTTTGTTCGTATTCATGAAATTCACTCTCAAAGGCTGTTAGTGAGAGTGTCACAGCAGTTCAGTTCTCCAGCAGTTGTCGAGAATAACAGATTTGTTTTTGTTAAATCAAGAGGTGGGTAATCTCTTTGCTAATTTGCTCAGTAAATACTTAATGATGCTTTCGTGAAATGGTTTCTAATCCACTTAATTTACATAATCTTGTTATTGAATCCTAATAATTTTCCATTTTCTAAAGATCAGCAGACTGTCTAATTTTGCAGCTATTCATAAAACACCTTGGTACACTGATAATTTGTTTTGATGGCTATAAAACAACAGGATCTGAGTGTAGATTTTTTTTCTAATGTGATTATCCTCTTAATGTATTTATATGAATCTTCTTCTAAGGATTCATCAAGAAAGCAATTTACTTTATAACTAAATTATCATATAACTTGCATTTTAGTTTAATCTAACCATCACACAGAACTCTATATTTGCTTCTTTATTACAATTTTATAAAACAGAGAAACATGAACAGAAAGCAAGTTACAGATAACTCTTGTTCAAAAATAATTAGTATTTTCCTCCTTGTGCATATTTACATATGTATAATTGTTTTAATCATCCATTGAATATATTATTAAGTATGCAGATATGATGCATCAAAGAACTACCAGGTTGGATTTTGAGTATTCCTTTTATTTAAAACATTATTTATTCCTTCTACTATTGTTTGATTAGTTTCCAGATTGAGGTAGCTTAGCTCATATGAAATATAACAGTGAGATTTTATTCTGCTGTAGGGAGATTTGACAAGCTAAGAAAAGCAAGACTGAAAACCATGAACATAAATAAATTGTTGGGGTTTAATTGGCAGGCAAGAAACCCAGTTAATAATGATGATAGTGTGTGCAGTTTTCCAAAATGATATCATTGACGGTCACTTAAACCCTCTAGAAACTTTCTGTAATGGACAAGAAAAGTTTACAATTAAGCAGGAAAATGGCTTGAAAGATTTATCAGAATGGTAAGACCATCTGCCAATGGGATGTGTGTGATTGGAAATTTGATTTTCTATGTAGGTAGTAAGAGTCATTGGGGTGCATTCAGTCACACAGTTGTCATAATCTGACAGAGACCAGCTCCACACATCCTCCTCAACACTTGGTGAGCTCACTCAGCATCTCTGTACCATTCATACTAAGAGTCAAGTGAGGTTATGGACTTTGCCCTGGCATGTCCTTATTTGGAAAAACCATCAACAGAGCACAGGAGACCTAGAGATTGACAGAATATGCATTAATGGGGTGCAAAGACCTGAGGGACCATCTTATAGAGTCTTTAAGTCTGTGCTTTAATTTTTCAAATGTTAAATGTAGGAGTTAAATGATGGTATTTCCATCACTTTTTAAATTTTTTAACTTTATTTTCTAAATTCTTTGTTTACATTCCAAATGCTTTCCCCTTTCCTGATTCCCCCCTCCCCATATGTCCCATAGGTCCTCTTCTCTCCACCCATTCTCCAATCACCCCCTCCCTTTTCTCTGTCCTGGTACTCTCCTACAATGCTGGATCAAGCCTATCCAGGATCTGAGCCCTCTCCCTACTTCTTCATGGGAGTCATTTGATATGCTAACTGTGTCTTGGGTATTCAGGGCTTCTGAGCTAATTAATAGCCTCTTATCAGTGAATGCATTCCATGTATCCTTTTGTGATTGGGTTACCTCACTTAGGATGATATTTTCCAGTTCCAACCATTTGCTTAAAAATTTCATGAATTCATTGTTTTTAATTGCTGAGTAGTATTCCATTGTTTAGATATACCACATTTTCTGTATCCATTCCTCCATCGAGGGACATCTGGGTTCTTTCCAGCTTCTGGCTATTATAAATAAGGCTGCTATGAACAAAATGGAGCAAGTGTCTTTATCGCATGCCGGGGAATCCTCTGGGTATATGCCCAGGAGTGGTATAGCTGGGTCCTCCGTAAGTGTCATGCCCAGTTTTCTGAGGAATCGCCAGACTGATTTCCAGAGTGGTTGTACCATCTTACACTCCCACCAGCAGTGGAGCAGTGTTCCTCTTTCCCCACATCCCCGCCAACACCTGCTGTCTCCTGAGTTTTTAACTTTAGCCATTCTGACTGGTGTGCGGTGAAATCTCAGGGTTGTTTTGATTTGCATTTCCCTAATGACTAATGATGTTGAGCATTTCTTAAGGTGCTTCTCCGCCATCTGAAGTTCTTCAGGCAAAAATTCTTTGTTTAGCTCTGTACCTCATTTTTTAATAAGGTTATTTGTTTCCTTGGGGTCTAACTTCTTGAGTTCTTTGTATATATTGGATATTAGCCCTCTATCAGATGTAGGGTTGGTGAAGATCTTTTCTCAATTTGTTGGTTGCCCTTTTGTCCTTTTGATAGTGTCCTTTGCCTTACAGAAACTTTGTAATTTTATGAGGTCCCATTTGTCAATTCTTGATCTTAGAGCATGAGCTATTGGTGTTCTATTCAGGAACTTTCCCCCTGTGCCCATGTCCTCAAGGGTCTTCCCCAGTTTCTTTTCTATTAGTTTCAGTGTGTCTGGTTTTATGTGGAGGTTCTTGATCCACTTGGAGTTGAGCTTAGTACAAGGAGATAAGAATGGATCAATTCGCATTCTTCTGCATGCTGACTTCCAGTTGGACCAGCACCATTTGTTGAAAAGGCTATCTTTTTTCCACTAGATGTTTTCAGCACCTTTGTCGAAGATCAAGTGACCATAGGTGTGTGGATGCATTTCTGGGTCTTCAATTCTATTCCATTGGTCCACTTGCCTGTCTCTGTGCCAATACCATGCAGTTTTTAACACTGCTGCTCTGTTGATGTCTGGGATATTGATATCCCAGGTCTGGGATTTTTCGAGACAGGGTTTCTCTGTGTAGCCCTGGCTGTCCTGGAATTCACTTTGTAGACCTGGTTGGCCTCGAACTCAGAAATCTGCCTTCCTCTGTCTCCCAAGTGCTGGGATTACAGGCGTGCGCCACCACTGCCCTGCCCACTATTTTTTTAAAATGCTGACATCCTAGCATCCCTTTACATGGTTATACCACTGTCCATTGGGTGGGGCACATGATTCTGTGAACAGGAGATGGAATTACATAGCATGCCATTTCTCTATGGAGAAAAGAAGTGTCTTCTATGCAACACACTGAGGAAAGAGATGAGAGGGAAGGTTGTCGGGGGATATCATGAAGGTAAGAAAACATGCTTTTGCAAAGTGCATTTGGAAAGAGAAGTGGTTTTTCATGTATAAATGAGTCACTGGGAAGATTGAAATGTACTTAGCTCGGGGCACAAAGGACATTTTCACATGCACCTGTGGAGACCTAAGAGGTTACCTGACCTAGATGGATTCACAGAACGGCTTAAAAGTGAGTTATTGTTCTATTCCAACATTAAGGTCGTTCTTCCACCAACCATCACGTAACAATTGAGTTAGCTCAGGTGTAACATTAACTGCTGTGTTACACGGTCTCCTGAGCCTGCTCTCAAGGTGTAGGAGGGAAATAGAGTGTGAGCATGCTCATTTTCACTTGGGTTTCCGGTTTAGCCAGAAGAGGAGAGCTTTAAGCCTAGTGCTTATTTTGGAAACTGGGCCAGTTCTTTGTGTTTGCTCTACCCTTGCCTGTAAGAAAGATTTTTGCTTTTATCTTCTAATTCCTTTAAGGAACTGAGCATCCCACGAGGCAACACATTTTGTGAAGCTCAAAGTTCATGGTTCTAGGTAGTCTTTTATGGTTAATGCTTTCAGATGTAGTCCAGTGGTTAAAAAAAGACCATGTGAGGTGCATTCTTGTCCCCGTCTCCTTATCAAAATAGAACTGCCCTTTGCAGGAATGTTCTTTCATATCCTGTTTCTCTTGATGCCAAGTCACATTTCCACAAGGGCTGCTAGAATCTGTAAAGAGTTTTTTCCAGAAAACAGCAAGAAGTGTTCTTAATGGTCTATTAAGAAGCTTGGGTGGGGTGTTGAGATTCAGGACTCAGGAATGGAATTGTGTATTAGTTAGAGTTCTTTAGTCCATTTGGGACTATAGCAGCCATTACAAAGCACTGGTATGTGACTGCCACTTGAAGCTTCTTAGCCCTCAGTGAGCTTGTTAATACAGGATGTCAGAGAAGTTCTCTCTCTCTCTCTCTCTCTCTCTCTCTCTCTCTCTCTCTCTCTCTCTCTCTCATTTCTTCCTTCCTACTAATCACAATGTCCATGTCTTCCTCCACTTCCAGCTTAGATCTCTGTAGACCAGGAACAAGACTGTAGGAATGAACAGAGGCTGAGCTCCCATCTGCAGTGTCTGTCCCTTTTGTTGTTGTTTATTTAGTTGAAAACATTGCCTTTCAGTGGCTAGCTGTGTTCACTGAGCCTACATTGAGTGTGTAAGGAATGATACAGTGTAACTTAGAATGCGTTGCCAAGTAGGGAAATGAAAAGGTTGGAGAGGAGAGGAGAGGAGAGGAGAGGAGAGGAGAGAGAGAGAGAGAGAGAGAGAGAGAGAGAGAGAGAGAGAGAGAGAGAGAGAATAGTTTGGCTTTTCCGTAGAAACTCCATGCATTTCATTTGAGCTTGAGTGAAAAGTGGATTTGTCTGAAGAGAAAGAAGGGAAACCAAGATATCAAAAGGAAAGGCCCTGCCCTTGGTCCTGAGAAGGCTAGAAGCCCCAGTACAGGGGAATGCTAGGACAGGGAAGTGGGAGCGACTGGGTTGGTGAGCAGGAGGAGAGGGGAGGGAATAGGGTATTTTCAGAGGGGAAACCAGGAAAGGGGATAACATTTGAAATGTAAATAAAGAAAATATATAATTAAAAAAAAGGCTTTTCTTCATTTCAAGGGGGCTTTGATTTTTATTCTAAAAGGTCTAGGAGAAGCAACAGAATTTGGTTCTTCTGTGTGGAAGATTGGTTGGAGAAGACAATAGATATTGACAAGGAAACCAACTAGGAAGCTGTTGTGGCTGCTCAGGATGACGTGAGGAGTGTGAAGTGTATGGAGGGTGCCTTAATGTAGAGTTGGCATTTTTTGTTGTTGCTAAAGGCCACATTGTAACTCTTTTAGGCTTTATGGATGGCACCATCCCTGTGGTAGCTTTTCATCTCCATTTCTGTATTGCTAGAATGTCCATAGAGAACACGGAAGTGAATGAACACAATCCAGCTTTCAACAGGTGGCAGACCGAGTGGCTCACTGCTTGTGAGTGACTATAGACTTGAGGCTGGAAACCTGGGTTCAGGTGTTTCACTGTCGCTTATAAGGGTTTATACCAGCTTCTAAGGTGTGGCTCATGCCCCTGTGACTGAATGTAAGGTACGCGGAAATTTGGTATTGGTAAATGGTTTGTGAATGTGCAAAGATCCAATATTAATTAAAAATCAGTTGTGGAAGGGGTTGGAGGTATTTTGGCAGTACTTGCTCAGGCTGCATTGAGTGATTTTGCTGCAGTTCTGGTTCTGAGCAGACAATACACACTCTCTGAACCCTGTACCACTAAAAGGTGCTGCCTACTACACAGAAAATTTTTATTTTTTTTATGACTTAGTATCAGTAAATATTCAATTTGTATATCTATTTTATATGTCCACATTCTTGGGGCTGCATAAAAATACCCTGGGCCAAAAAGAGTAACAAGTGGAGAAAGTTTCAGAAGCCTGTGGATGAGCCGTTACCTGTGCGCTGTAGAGAACAAACATCCTGTCTTGTCTTGCAGAGTTATTTGGGATATCCATTTTGAAGAGTCTATAAAAAGTTCCTCAGATGGTTTTTAAATTTGTGGTTGATGATAAAGTGTGTGGGTGGGGTACTGGAGAAGACTCTAAAAGGATGCAAAGATTTCTACAAATTCAGGTAGGTGAGCTATAAAGCATGAAGAGAAGGAATCAGCAGTCTGGCGGGAGGAGACGCCGCATCTCCTCAGGCTGGAGGGCTTCACTGGCCCATTGGAATATGTCATGGGGTTTCAGAGACCTGAGTCATGGAGAGGTGGCTCTAGGAGTCATTGCCTATAGAAAGTAATGGATGTCCAGACAGGAGGGACTTGAAGCTGGCTGGACTGGGAAAGGAGAGTCCCAAAGAATGTAGAGAAGAGAACATATACTTAAAATTTTTCTCTTGGGTCATAAACTAAAATTGAGCTGAAGAGAACTTTTCACTCAGAAAAGAGGCTTATTATGATTATTTATTGATTTCTAGTGAGTTCAATTTTGACCTGTAAGCAACGGTGTACTTCTCAGGTCAGACTGACCTGGGAGGTAAGAGGATGTTTGTTGAGAATAGAAACCTCATATCATCCTTATACAGGTGTCATCAAGAGTCAATTAACATGATTTTAGCATTGCATAAAATATTATTTTTTCATAGATTGAAAATCTACATATGAGTATATTTAGTGCTAGTTAAAATAAATATCACAGCCTTTATGCTGGGTTTTAAGAATTGTTTTGGTGTGCTTAGAGAGGGATTTTCTTTGGGATGCTTTCTAAGCCAGCTTCTAGGTCACCATCAGCAAGGGATACAGTGCTACCTTTGGCTTGTTTGTAGGAAATATGATCTTTATGTGATGAAAACTATTTTCAGTTTGTCTTTCAAGAAATGCTGGTTACATCACAAATTCTCTTTGAAGGTACAACTGCCATTTCAGAAGCTGTTTCAACAGCTGCCTTTTGGCCTCTACTATCTTTAAGACTGAATTTATATTTCAGACTGGCCAGCATTCATAATTTGTAGAACTCTAATCTGGAAACATCACCAATTTGAAGTAGTTGGGAAAGAAAAACCCCTTCACTGGTATCTGTAGTTGGGCATAAACTCCTCATAGAGTTTGTTAAAGGATTTGTATTTCTGGGGATGCTTTCTTGCTTTGATCTGGCCTTAAGCTTGTCTATCAGGATCTGCAGAGATCTGACCCCTTCTTTACAGCTGGGTTTCTTCAACGTCTTTCCTTATCAGTTCCTAGCTGAGAACAGACACCTTTTTTCTGTCTACCTGTGAGCCCTCAAGTATGTTTTTTCAACCTCTGCCCCTTACTGCATGAACCCTCTGACTTCCCCATCTGAATGCTCCTTTCTCATCTATTCCAGGACTCCTAGCAGCTGGAATCATGGGCAGACAAGGCAAACACTACTGAAGCCTATGTATGCTTCTCAACATTACCCTTTTAGGCTCCTTCCGCTCAGATTTGCTCATATTTACTCTTTCTAGCTCTCCAAAACCTATGACCACTCTTCTTTGCTTCAGTTGGTGATCAGTTTTTAAAAATTATTATTTCACTTTTGAATCTTCTCATATAGAGACTCTATGTGTGTGTGTGTGTGCATGTATGAGTTTGGGTCTGCATACATGCGTGAATGTGTGTGTGTGTGTGGGGATATAAGATGGTTTTTATTCTGAGTCAAATATAAAGGAAGACTGCTTGTTCTTTGTCATCATTGTCTTCTTCTTCTTCTTCTTCTTCTTCTTCTTCTTCTTCTTCTTCTTCTTCTTCTTCATCATCCACTTATTTCTCCTCCTTCTCCTCTTCCTCCTCCTGCTCTTCTTCTTCCTCCTCCCCCTCCTTTTGATTCTTCTTTTGAGGTGGGGTCTTGCTATGATGTCCTTGAATTCTTTATGCTCCTGCCAGAGCCCTGAATAGTGGCATGATTTTCTTATGTTCTATAACTACCACTCTAATGCTATCTGTAAAAAAAATCTGTAAGGGTTCAAGGGTGGAAGAGAGCAGAATGTTCAATAGTCAAGGGGAGAGATGACAGTAGTCTGAATCGGTTAGATTGCAGACTTATGGTTGAGGTTTGTAAATTGAACAGAGGTGGGGGTGGGGAGGATAATTCACCTTTAATTCACTGGTGTAAACAGCTACTGTACTGAGCCAAAGATGGGCTTTTGTAATGTCGTGTGAACTGTTACATATATGACTCCAGAGTTTAATAAATTGTGCAAAGTGTGGTCAGATATGCTTTGTAGCTTGGATTTCCCCTACAACAATTGCTTTCATGTGATCCTGCTCTCTTGTCACCTCCTCCATATCTTCATGCCCATCTCTACTTCTGGTTTTTACTTAGTCTGTAGACAAGATTATGCCTCCTCAATCCATAGAAAAGCAGACACCCATGTGGATAAACACCCAGTGTTGCATTCCCCCCCCCCCCCCCCCCTCTGCATCTGCCCAGTCTTCCAAGTCCATCCTTCCTAAAGCAGGGCTTGGCTTCCTGTCTCCTTTTACTTTCTTGGCAGTGAACATCTTTCCCTGTCCTGCAGCTTCCCTTTATTGACAGGCTTCCTAGATAGGTTCTCACCCTCCTGTGACCCTTCAGATGTTTTCACCCTTCTCCTCCCTTGCTTCCCTAACCCCTTCCCTTGAGAGTTTTCTGTGTTGCTGGATCACCTTTCCCCAAAATGCTGAAATCTGTGATATTGGAAATGAATCATTGACAGGTCAAGGGCATCTGCACTGAGATCCTGAACAGTTTTTCTCAGTTGCTACTTAATGGGAACAGCTGACTCCCAGGTATTTCTCCGATGACATGGTCTGATAGTTCTACAATTAGAAATCCCACTTTTTGTGTCCTTGATGACAAAAGGGCCTCTGAAACTCTTTTCCCCAAATAGGTGTGAGTCTCTATCTCCCGTTGACTACTAGCTCCTTGTCACAATAAAGCAGAAACATACAATGAGATCACCCAAGAAGGTGGAGGAGACATGCAAGCCTGGGATGTGCCCTTTGGATGGGGCAGGAAGGAGCTAAGACTGCTCAGTAATACCAACAAGGATAAGATGCTTCTGACTCATTTATTCCTAATTCTTTAGTGGAAAATTAATAAAGGCTTGATAATTTACTCTGTGGCTTACTGTGAAGCAGTCTGTGTTCCCTAGTCAGATGGATGTTCCTGTCACATTGGATCTCATTATCTTGTTAAAGTCTGTAACTGGATCCTTTAATATTTTTGTGTGTTTATTACTTGCCTTTCCAACTAAGATAGAAGTCACAAAGTCAGGGTAATTGTACAGTCCAGATCTGTTCCCCAGGAGTGGCAGGAACATGATTTTGGGAAGGATGAGTGAATTTGATACTCCTTATGTGAAAAGAGGCCAAAACTACACAGCTCCAGAATAGTGGCTTCAAATGTGTAGACAATGAACGGAGAAGCAGAAATACACATCTGATTTCAGGTTTTATGAACATAGGTTATATTGATGACCTCTGCCTCCTTCTGGTTCTCAAAGCACCTTCAACTGCACTGTCTACCTGTTCTTTTTTGTTGGCTTCTTAAGAGATCCATACAGAATGCTTTGATCATATGCACTAACAAGTTTTCTCCAATTCATTCCCCTTCCCATCCAGTTCTGTGTGACTTAAAAAAATTCACGACCTATTTGTGATACCCCACTATTCTTGGGTATGTCCTCTACTGGAGGACTATCAACTTGCAAGGGTTGTAATCTTAGAGAAAACTGTCTCTCTCAGTAGCTAACAATTACCAGTAACTCCATGGTTCTGAGGTGATACTGTGTTCCTGAACCCCCTCTCCCTGCTAAGATTTGGTTTGGCTTGGGCTTGTTCAGATTTTGGGCATGCTGTCATAGCTGTTGTGAGTTCATATATGTAACTGGTCTGCTGTGTGAAAAACATGTTATCCTGTAGTCATCCACCACTCTCGGCTCTCACGCTCTTTCCACATCTGCAATATCTCTGAGCATTGCAAGGGGTTTGCTGTTGTTTAAGTTCCCTCTAGGGCTGACAGTTCTGCAGTCTCTTATTTTTGGAACCTTGGGTAATTATAGGCCAATGATAATTATGTTCTCTCTCTCTCTCTCTCTCTCTCTCTCTCTCTCTCTCTCTCTCTCTCTCCTCCCTCCCTCCCTCCTTCCCTCTGTCCCTCCCTCCCTCCCTTCCCCTCTCTCTTCCCCCCTTGCTGTGTTTCATATATGTGAGTATAGACACACATGTACGACATCACACATGTAGAGGTTAGAGCACAGTCTCTGCTGTTGGGTCCCCCCCCCCCACCTTGTTTGAATCGGAGTCTTGTCTTTGAGTGTCCAAACATGGTCCTGTCCCTTCTCGTCTGGCCACCAGAATGCTGGGATTATGGGTGTGCACCATAACATTGCACTTGTTGTGGGTTCCGAACCCACATTTCCATGATTGTGAGGCAAGTGCTTTACCTACTCCTTAATGTCTCGGTGGTCACGTAGGCTGCTCTACATGCAGTTTTCCACTAATCTGACTTCCCAGCCTTCTGCATAGGAAATAGGATATATCTCGTTGTTTTTGGATTTCCCTCAACATGCTTTGGGTCTCTGCTGTCATCTCCCAGACTTTTATTTTACATTCTCTGCCTCCTTCTGTGTTTTCTGGGGAAAGGGCTAAGACATTAGCAATATATAATATAACAAAAACAAAAGCAAAGTTATTTTCTATTTCAAGGGCCTGGCACTTAAAACAGTAATTTATGCTTTCAAGATGACTGTTTTGGCTATAGGCTTTAAAATGTCTAATCCAAAACCTAAAGCAAAGCTAGATTTTTCATTCTTAGCAACAGCTATACTGATCATTGAAAAATAGCTGTCAGTTTCCACACCAAGCATAGAAAAACGACTATCAATTTCAATGAAAGGAAACAGAGTAGCAATTAGGAAGCCCTCGGGACTACAGAGACAGAAACCATTCCTGTGCTTCTTATTCATAACTAAGTCCGGGCATACTTGAAAATTTTGTTTATTTATTTATTTGTTTATTTATTTATTTATTTATTTCTCTTTAGTAATGGAAAAACACGACAGGAGAACTTAAATGGTTTGCAAACAATTACCTATATCACAAATACAGTTTAGACAAGGGTCTGTTGCAGGCCAGGTTGGCTTTCAGTACATTATCTAGCTAGGATATTCTTGATCTTCAAGCCTTCAATTCTGAAGTGCTATGAGCACAGATATATGCTACCACATCTGGTTCACAGCATTGGTGATGGAGCCCAGGCCTTGCATGGTAGGCAAGTATTCTATTAACTCAGCTCTATTCCAAGTCCCTTGAGTTTAGTTATTAAGTTTGACTTCTTCTAGAGAGGGAAACTTAAGATCAGCATAATTTCAATACTGACTTTTAGAAGTACAAATATGCGTATTTATTTTTTTCTGGTTAAGTGAAGAACTTTAACCATATATATGTATTTTAAGGAAACTTTAATCATGACAAAATCACATGCATTTATCCAAGGAAAGATCTCAGTGACTTCTGATGTTTGAGCCCAGCTTTCCTGTGATGAAGGGAATCTCCTTGATAATTTCATCATTTAGAGAAATTCCTAGAGAAAATAAGGAAATTAATTGGATTTGGTTAATATGAAAAGACACAGCTGAGAGAAATAGGAAGAAACCAGACTCATAGAGTGTGGAGGGGAATCCAGATATTTTGCAGTCCTGTGATTTACCTGATTCTTTTCTTTTAATCTTTTCATTTTAATCTTAATTCTATAATTTGGAGTATTTGTGTGCATGAAAAAATAATTTAAGGGGAAATAATAGAGCTATAGCAGTTGATCAGGAAGGGATGAAAGGTTATTGGAAGGAATATATATGACTAAATTGTATGTGTATATCTAAAAATATCACAGTGAAAGCCATTCATTTGCACCATTAGTATATGCTAATAGAATTTGTTTTTAAATCAAAGTAACACGTTCCCATTTAAAGAGCAAGTGCATAGTAAGATTTATTTTGAAGAAGAGAAATTACATTTTCTACACATATTTTCCCATTTCTCAGAGTGCTTTAATAACATTTCTGGGTGTCTTTTTTGGGGGTTACTATTATCTATGTTATTAGAGGAATTTTTTGGTGTCAACACTGTCTGTTGGTGTCTATCGCTAAATAATTACAGTATTTTTCTTTTCCCCATGTCTTACATTTCCATTTTTTATCTTTTTGATGTATTCTGATTATAATTGTGATCCAATCACAATGCTGCTTTCATTATTACTGCCGTCTAAACACCTTCTACAACCAAGCCATGTGGTACACTCTGATTATGTCCCTGAACAACATTGAAATCTCTCTAGACTAATGATTGTCATTAAATTCTTTTCTTTGTTTTCCATGTGATCGTTTTGATTTCATCATTAACGTTTCCTCCTGCATGCAATTTGAAATCTCAGGGCATTCAGCTGCACAGTTGTAGCTTTGCTCTTTGGCTGCATCTTTCTGGATCCCTCTAACTTCATGCAGCCTAGACATGCAGTCTGTAGCTGAGGCTATCGACTGAGCACGCAGCTTTCAGGCTGGCATTACCATTACGGTCTCCAGATTCACTTTTGCCTTCCTTCTCTTTTGTGGATTCTTTATATGTTAGATCAAGTTTTTCTCTGATATTACATCATGCCTTAAGCTCATTTCCCAAATCACATCTTTTCCTAAAGCCATCTATTACATGGATTACTATTGTAAGATAAAATTATCCTTTAGGTTGTGTTATTAGTCTAACCTTTTCAGGGTCATATTTGAGAATTAAAGAGAGGTATGATCTTTACCGGCATCTTGGATGAAGCTGGATCAAAATATCTTCAATTTCTTAAACTCCGGATTTGAGTTATTCTCTTTAGACTACGAGACAGCACTAAAAGAATAGGGATAAATTCATTCTTAGTAATACCAGATAAACCTAAGACAACTGGGGCTAAACTTCCTCTCTTTAATTGACAAATACTGCTTTTTCTTCCTGACTTTAATTGACAGCATTCTGTATATGTTAGTGATCCAGCACAATGCTATTTGGTTTGTATTGACAAGTCATAGGTGATGTTTCAGTTTGAACTTAGACAAACATATTGTCAGATTTGAATATCGTATCTGAACTTGATTTTAATTAAAAATCACTTGGATTCCTATGAAGCGGTCTCCTGTGAATATTGCTATGTCAGCATTACTTTAAAGTCTTTGACTTGACTATACAGCCAAAAATAGATGTATAGAGTGTGGGCTCTACTGGATTGGAGAGGATGAAACCTGAAGTGTCTTCTTGTTGTACCAGGAATTTTTCTGTTGTCAGAACTTGGCCTATTGAAATGAAAGGAGAAAAAGGCTGACAAATCAAAGTTACCATGGCTGGTAGTAAAAGAAAAGTTTTGAAAATATCATGATTGTATTCTGTGTATGTTACTCAGGGGTAGATGATGGCACAGTGGAAATTAAAAATGGTAATGAGTCTAGGGTAGGCAGTGCTCATGACTATTCTAGTCCATCAATGATGAGCTCTTGAAGTCTTTGAGAAGAAAATGATATGATCTGGCATGTTTAAAAGAGTCAGTCTGATTATCACATTGATCGTAAGTTCTACAGTGACAAGGTCAGGTGGTGAGGACACTTTAGGGAGGTTATTGCAGTGGTTGTAGTGAGAGGTCATGATTTCTTGAACTAAAAAAGCAGTAATGGTTAGAAGTGGTTGGACACTAGCTATGTTTTGAATATAGAGCCAAGAAGACTTGCTAACACATGAAATATAGGTTTAAAATATTGATTTATTTGTGTGTGTGTGTGTGTGAGCACACACACATGTGCATATGAGTGTATGTATATGTGCTATAAAAATGGACAGATCTACAGATGCTAGGGAACTATCACATTTCCTGGAGCTAGAGTTACAGTCTGATATGAGTGCTAGGTGTCAAAACCCAGATCCTTTTCAAGAGAGCCAGTGTTGTTAATTGCCACGTCATCTCTCCAGCCCATAGATGTAAGGTTTTAAAGTGATAGAGAAATTAATGATAGCTCCAACATTTGCTTGGTCTACATACATCTAAGGAAGAGGAAGAATCTCAGAGATTCTGGAAGGACTGATGTGAAATTAGGGGCTAAGTTTTGAGAAGGCATATTGTTTGAGATGTTGGTTAGGCACATAACTACAGCAATCTAGTATCTCTTTCTAATGAGAAATCTAGGTTTCAGGGACAGCTCCTGGGATGGTAACAGGTTTGAAAATGGTGTAGTGGTGATTTAATAGTCCAGGGAGTTGTTGCAGCCTCCTCAAGATAGAGGATGAGTAGAAAAGAATCTCTTGTGACTTCCCATGGCTAGCAGTTGGCAACTATAAGGAGCAAATAAGGAAATGGAACAGGAAGGGAGCATTCAGGAGTCAAGAGTTTCCGTAGGAGGAAGGTGCACTGGAGGCCAGCTGAGAGGCTTTTAATACGGGTGTGTGTGATCAGTTGATGATCAAGCAGGACAAGATCTATAGAAGTTGATAGCAAGGAGTGGGATGGCCACCAGTCACTTTGGGCAGCTCTGGTATAATCTCGAGGACCAAAGCTCTTGGTGACCTATCAGTTACTTCATTTGTAAATTGGGACAACACTAAATTCACCAAATTATTGTGCAAACTAAATAAATTAATTCATATAAAATGCTCAGAACAGTGCCTGACAAATGGTTGCTGCTTTTAGAAATGAGTCTTCCAGTACTCATTCTCTGTCTGTCAAGATCTCGGTGAGAGCACAAAGCTCATTAGGAACCTATCTACCTTATCAAGCATTTAATCTCCATATAATTCAGCAAGACTGTCACTGAACCTTTGGCCGGAGTTTGCCAAAATAGAAGGACATCTAAACCATGTCTACTGACTAGGCAGTTTTGAAGTTCTTATTACATATTTCCTTTTTTTCAAACAGAGTCTCTTATTGTCATGCAGTTTGTGAGTTAAACTAGACTGCCCAGCCAGTAAGCCTCAGGGTTCCTTCTGTCTATGCCTACCTCAAACTGGGATCTCAACTGCATGCCCGAATGCCCAGCAATTTTATATGCATTCTGTAGCTCTGACTCTGCGTCTCATGCTTGAGAGACAAATACTTCATCTACCGAACTCTCTCCCCAGCATGCTTTTGAACGTGATTATTTGTTTTCCCTTGTTGGCTTTTCGTTTTCAGCTCAGGTTCATTTGTCTCTTGTCAGGTTGTATCTTGTCAGCCACGCTAATTATGTATGCAATCTAGTGTGAACATTATTCTGTGCGAAACAGGTGAAGGGGGGGGGGACAGGAGATGAGGTTGTGTGTTCCCTGTCACCCTTCATCATTGACCCATGCCAAAGAAGCAGGTGCTAGGGATTCAGTTCTCTCCAACTCCACTCATTTATCAAAGCCCTTTCTCTTCACATAATTGTACTGGGGATAGGCACCTTTCAGAAGTAATAAAGCTTAAATGAGCTCATGGGATAAAGTTCAGGCTTGATGGAGCTGTTGTCCTTACAAGAGGAGGAGAAGGGCTGGTGGAGGCAGGGCCAGAGGTAGAGCATTTGGTTATTACGGCCAAGGTGGTGGTTTAATGACAAACACCATGAAGAAAGTAAAACAATGAACTGGAAGAGACACCAAGGCTGTCTCTATCCATTTGGAGCAGACATGTGGGAAGGCAGCCATTAAAGACGGAGAGAGGGCTCCCTTTGAACCCCTATTTGACAGCACCTTGACCTCTGCCTTCTAGCCTCACTGACTGTAGGAAATAAATTTCCAATGCGTAAGTTGCTCAGCATTTTCCTTATGGCAGCCTAGATGAAGACAGCAGAGACCTTTCTCCTCTGGCCTTGACAATCATTTTTTGACGCTTTGGAACTTTGCATTTTGCCATAGTCAATTCACTGAAGCACTGGACAATTTCACATAGTCTTTAATCTAATGGAATACCTTTAACTGAAAACCCGAAATAGTTCCACTGCCAAAGATATCAGATCTGCAGCACGGACTCCTCTGCATGTCTCCTGCTCCTTTGCACCCCTCCCTTTCTTTCTTCTCTCCACCATTTTTTTAAATTAAATATATTCTTTATTTACATTTCAGATGATTTCTCCTTTCCTGGTTCCCCCCTCCTCAAAAGTCCCATAAGCCTTCTTCCCTCCCCCTGTTCCTCAATCAATCCCTTCCTGCTTCCCTGTCCTGGTATTTCCCTATACTGCTGCATCAAGCCTTTCCAGGACCAGGGCCCTCTCTTTTTTTCTTCATGGACATCATTTGATATGTGAATTGTGTCTTGGGTATTCTGAGCTCCTGGGCTAATAGCCACTTATCAGTGAGTGCATACCATGTGTGCTGTTTTATGATTGGGTTACATCACTTAGGATGATACTTTCCAGTTCCACCCATTTGCCTAAGAATTTCATGAATTCATTGTTTTTAATTGCTGAGTAGTATTCCATAGTGTAAATATAACACATTTTTTTGTATCCATACCTCCATTGAGGGACATCTGGGTTCTTTCCACCGTGTGGCTCTTATAAATAGAGCTGCTGTGAACATAGTGGAGCATGTGTCCTTATTACATGCTGGGGAATTCTCTGGGTATATACCCAGGAGTATATAACAGGTAGTATCCAGTATCATGCCCAGTTTTCTGAGGAACCGCCAGACTGATTTCCAGAGTGGTTGTTCCAGTTTGCAATCCCACCAGCAGTGAAAGAACAATTCTCAAATTCATCTGGAATAACAAAAAACCTAGGATAGCTAAAACTATTCTCAACAGTAAAAGAACTTCTGGGGGAATTAGTATCCCAGACCTCAAGCAGTACTACAGAGCAATAGTGTTAAAAACTGCATGGTATTGGTACAGTGACAGGCAGGTAGATCAATGGAATACAATTGAAGACCCAGAAATGAACCCACCCACCTATGGTCACTTGATCTTTGACAAATGAGCTAAAACCATCCAGTGGCAAAAAGATAGCTTTTTCAACAAATGGTGCTGGTTCAACTGGAGGTCAGTATGCAGAAGAATGCAAATCGATCCATTCTTATCTCTTTGTACTAAGCTCAACTCCAAGTGGATCAAGGACATAAAACTAGATACGCTGAAACTAGTAGAAAAGAAACTGGGAAGATCCTTGAGCTCATGGCCACAGGGGGAAATTTCCTGAACAGAACACCAAAAGCTTATGCTCTAAGATCAAGAATTGAGAAATGAGACCTCATAAAATTACAAAGTTTTTGTAAGGCAAAGGACACTGTCAATAGGACAAAACAGCAACCAACAAATTGGGAAAAGATCTTTACCAACCCTATATCCATCAGAGGGCTAATATCCAATATATACAAAGAACTCAAGAAGTTAGACCAATAACCCTATTAAAGAGCCAAATAACCTTATTGAAAATGGGGGTATAAAGCTAAACAAGACTTTTCACCTGAGGAATATCGAACAGCTGAGAAGCACCTAAAGAAATGTTCAACATCCTTAGTCATCAGGGAAATGCACATCAAAACAACCCTGAGATTTCACCTCACACCAGTCAGAATGGCTAAGATAAAAAAACTCAGGAGAAAACAGGTGCTGGCAAGGATGTGGAGAAAGAGGAGCACCATTTTCCTTCTATTCCTTTGACTTGCACTATTTCCTGCTTGGAATGTTGACTGTAAGACATAAATCCCTCTGTTGCTTTGTCATTTTTAATGTTTGTGAAAGTCTTAATGGCAGAAATATCTTATCTTCCTGGCTTTGCTCATTGACCCCAGATGCCCGATTCTGCAAAGACTCTTCTAGGTTGTTCCAGATCATATTTTATTAACGTGAGGATTTCTTTACTATTATACCAGAAAAACACAAGGATTATTACTTACATTGTTGAAACCCATAATTTGAAATCTGACCACCAGTTACAGGGTAATGGTTTTTTTTTTAAGGTATTGTGGCCCCATGGTTCAGTTTATGAATCTCATTTGTCATCTAGGCACAAAGGAGATGTGCACTTCACTGGGGATGTGGGGCAGGTGCATATGACAGGCGTGATAGGAGATGAGTGGTTACTGATTTATTTCTTTCTCTTGTACTGGGAAATGCAAAAAGGTTATGTATGCATTTATACTTCCACCCTATGTAACTTTATACACACTATTATATAAAGATAATTGCAAATATGTACTTTAGACTGACACAAATCTAATGTTGGAGAACATTTATTATGACATTCAACAGGAAAAATAAAACAGTACACTTTTGGAGAATTTTTAAAGAGCAGGAGGAAGCATTTAGAGGGAAAATTAAATATGCAAGCTATAGTCACACAAAAGAAAGACCATATGGTTTAATGCCATACATTAGTTTGTTTTAAACCTTTTGAGGTTTATTTTCAATTTGAAATGAGAGTGTGCCTTAATTAGTCTTGAAGTGGGCTAGCATAGCATATGTCTTAAACAGTCATTTACATAGTATTTTCTGTTTCCTTTATTTATAGATTCAAATTCTGGTAAGCCAACAAAATGTAGTTCATAGGCAACAGGCAACCAATTCTTTCCCACTAGCTTGCTGCTTATTTTCATATTTCATTGCAGTACAGTTGACAGATAGAACAAATATTTTAAGGATATCACTTTATATTTTAACACATATTATGTGAATTATGATATGCAGTGATTGCCAGAAAAAAAGCCATCTAATTTTCATATCTATCATAGTTACCCTGTTTGTGGGGGTGAGGAATGGGGAGGAGCCTTCAAGTATAAAATACATGGTTATTAATTGTGTTTACTGTGATGCATATTGTTTCTCCAAAATGTATTTTACTCCTGACAGTTCATGTCTTTTGATCAATCTCCCTATTTTCCCACACCCTGGCCTTCTGTGACCACACGCCTACTGTGTACTCATGATGAACTGCATTGAGTTCATATATAAGTGAGACTATGCATTGTCTTTGTGAGCTTGGCTTAGGTTACTTAGTGTGGAATCCTCTGAGTTCTTCTCTCTTATTGCAAACAGCAGGGCCAAGGATGAATACTTTTCTAGATCCCATCCTCAGTCTCTTTATCTGTGTGCAGTCTAGTTTTATGTCAACTTGACCCAAGCTGAGTCATTTAGGAAGAGGGAACATCAATTGAGAAACACTTCCACCTCTGGGAGCAACAGGCCTCTGGGCAAGATCATAAAACTTTTCTTGTTTGATGATTGACGGGAATGAGGGGGGGGGGGCTTACTATGGGTGGTGTCCTGTGCTGGTAGTCCTGGGTGCTATAAGAAAGTAGGTTGAGAAAGATGTCTAGAGTAGGCCAGCAAACAACAATGCTTCATGGCTTCTTTTTTTTTTTTTCCTTCAAAATTTATGGCTTCTGTATCCGCTCCTGTCTTGTGTTTCTGGCCCGACTTCCCTGGATGATTGACTGACTGCAATTTTTAAAATGAAAATAAACCCTTCCTTCCCCAAGTTGGTTTTGGTCACGGTGTTTATCACAGCAATAGAAATCCCAAGTAAGACAATCTTCTTATTTTTGATGGACACTTCAGTTGTTTCAATTTTTGGCTATTGTATAAAATACTACAATAAACATGGTAGTGCAGATATCTCTTAAATATGTGGATTTCATTTCTATAGATCAAGACTCAGAAATGGTATTTGTAGACTGTATGATAGGTCTACTTTTAATTTTGTGAGGTTAGTTTCCATAATAACTACATCAATTAACATTTATCCCAGCAATATGTAAGGGTGGGTCCCATTTATCACTACCAATATGTATGTTTCTAGGTTTGGTTGACAGACATTCTACTAGGTAAGAATTGTGGTTCTGATTTGCATTTCTCTTATAACTAGTGCTCTCATACACTGCCCAGCCATTTGCACAGTTTTGTCTTTTGTTTTTGGTTTTCTGAAACAGGGTTATTCTTACAGCCCTGGCTGTCTTGGAACTTGCTCTGTAGAGTAGGCTGGCCTCAACTGACATAGGTCTGCCTGCTTCTGTCTCCCAAGTGCTAGGATCAGAGGTGTGCCCAACCACCACCCTCCTTCATACGCCTTCTTTAAAGAAAGTTCAGTTCATGTTTTTCCCTGTCTTAAATACTGAGCAGTTGACTTCTTGATGGGTTGTATGAACTCCTCATATATGTTGTATGTTAATCCCTCCTGGACAGTTATTTTAAGAATATTCACCCATTGTACCAGTGGCCTTTTCATGTTACTGATTTCACTGGTTGTGCAGAAATGCTTTGCTCTAACAACATTCCACTTGCTAATTTTTCATCTTCTTGCTCATAGTTTTAGCATCTAGCAAAAAAATCACAGCCAAGATGAACTTCAAAGGGTTTTCTCCTGGTTCCCACCCCTTGGTTTTTATAGTTATACATTCATTCTGTTTAAGTAATTTTTCTTTATTGGCTTTGAGACAGGGTTTTATACTGTAGACCTTGGAGTTTATTGTGTAATGTAGGTTGGCTTTACTCATGGCAAACCCCTTGCTCTAAGCCTCCTGGCTGCTGGGATTTTGGGTATGGGCTTCTGGTTCTGCCTTATATTTAAGTCTTTAATCCAGTTAGAGTTTGTTTTTGTCTTTGGTGGGGGCTTAGGTTCTCATTTCACATTTTCTGTGTGAACATTTATTTTTCCCAGCATCATTTATTGAATCTCTCTTTGTAGCCAGGCGGTGGTGGCACACAGCTTTAATCCCAGCACTTGGGAGGCAGCAGCAGGTGGATCTCTGAGTTCAAGGCCAGCCTGGTCTACAGAGTGAGTTCCAGGACAGCCAGGGCTACACAGAGAAACCCTGTCTCGAAAAAACCAAAGTCCAAACCGCCCCCCCCCAAAAGAATCTCTCTGTCTCTGTCACTCTCTCTATTTGTCTCTCTGTCTCTGTCTCTAGCTCTGTTTCTCTCTTATACACACACACACACACACACACACACACACACTGTCTCTCACACATACACACACACACACTGTCTTTCTGTCTCTATGGGTACAGATATAATGACATAGATATAGCTCTCTTTTGTATATGTGAAGGGGCCTAAGGATTAAAGGTTGAATAAAATACCTTTTCTGTCTTGAAAACTTGAGAAATATTCAAGGAAGACCACCTTACATAGTTGAATATTAGTAATCTTTAAACACATTTATATGAAAAGTGCTATATATTATCTATATAATTTACATAATTAGAACCTAAAATAAGTGATATAAACCTCTAGTCATTGACATAGACATAATCATACATATACACAATCACACATAAACACAATCACACTTTGATGATTTGCCATAAAATCAAATGAAAGAACACACTAAAACTGTTTTAAATGTTTAGATATTAAGTAGCATTGGGTTTCTCAGAGGACCCAAAGCAAGCCCTGTTGTGTCTACTCCTCTTTTACAGAGAACAGAGTGGGCCATTTTACTTACTGTCTCTTCGTCTATTAGTCTGGACTTATCTCTGTCCATTGTGGATCACAACAAATCCACAAGACTCTAAGACACAGGTCAAGCTTGTCTCCTTCTACTCAAAGTGGCCAGTGAATTATCTAGGGAGCTGTGTCACCTTGGCTGACTGGTTGTTGGTTACTGTGGGAGAGTCCTCTACAGTCCCCATGGCCAGAGGCCTGGGGCTCTAGTGGGTCATTCCCCAGGCACAAGGAATCCTATCTTAGCCAAGACATCCCAGAATTGTGATGAGGAGCTCCCTGAAAACCCGATTCCATCACAGAAAATTTCAGGCGAATGCCCAGGCTGCTTCCTCCTTGGTCTTGCTGGTCTCTGAGATCCTGAAAATGAGATTAAGGCTTTGAATTTCTGCACATAGCATCGACTTAAATGCAAACACTACTTACTTCTCTGTATTTTGAACGACAGGGTTAATTTTCCTTTTTTGTATTTATAATAGTTATAGGCCTTTAGCACTTTTTTTCCTGTGGATTAATGAGTAGTTGGGGGGGGGGGGTAACGAGAGAGAGAGAGAGAGAGAGAGAGAGAGAGAGAGAGAGAGAGAGAGAGAATCTCTTTGTTCCTGAAACCTTGTTTAATTATGGAACATGCCAAGCCCCATTTGAACGATTTTTATTGTTGTTGTTGTTCTCTGTGGTTTTGTTTCTCACCTAATGTCAGCTTCTCCACTCTGCCGCAGAATGTGTTTCACAGTTCTAGAATAAGGATAAAAATAAAGTAAATGTTTGGGAGGCACTGTGAGATAGCTCTAGGTAGAGAGCCACACAAAGGCACACAGTTCCTGGCAGGAATGGCTAATTAATTGTTCTGTATTTAAGGGATAGAATGGAGCAATTAATGCATTTAACTGCTTCATTGAAACAGAAAGCTCTTTTGCAGCTTGCATAACCTCCTTGTATAATGAGAATGCTTCATGAATTTATAACTGACAGCATGACCTCTGATCAGGGGATCCAGATATGTAACTCTCTCTGCATTTTTATTTTCCACTGTGTAAATCCAGAACCGAGTTCTGGATTCTTCATTTTGAGTTCTTGGGAATAGGTAGGGGAAAAATAGGAAAATAGAATTCTTTTTCAAAAATTTAAACCATTTCTATACTGCTTGGTATCTTAAATCCTGTGATTTAATGAATCTTATTTGGCACATTGTAATTTTTATTTACTAAGAACATAATGCAAATCATTTGTATTTTAAGAAAAAAAATGATCAAGGGCAATATCGAATTAATCTGTTTTAGAGTTGCATTGTAATGGTCAAGGTCCAGGGAGCTCACCCTGGCACTGGAGGAGAGAGAAGGGATGCAAACAGACAGATTCTACGTTCCAAGGCAGCTAGGACAGTGAGCCTCATTGCACGGCTCACACTTAGTGCTCTTGGTACATTGTATTTTCTAATCATGAGAGGTTCTGTTTTTCTGACTTATAAAACTGCAACCAGAATAAGTTTTCCAGAGATCAGAAGTGGAATTTCAGCTTTCTTCTCTAAGGTTGTTGACACATGGGAGCTGGGATTTATCAGTATTCTGGCTCCTGTGTGTGTCCCTGGCCTCCAGCTCCTTCATCTTCACCACTGGAAGCCTCCAGTTGCCTTGCCTTTTCCCCCAGTGGGAGTCAGAATCTGAAAGCGGGGTTGAGCACAGTTCATTTCTCCATTCATTCGGCTGACTTGATTGGAATGCTCTCTGGATGCTCTTGAGTACAGCATAAATGCAAGCTGTTGGCTGTGACTTTACATAGGGAATCGCCGACTTTTCAGAGTAATTAATACTACTCTGCAAAAGGTTGGACTCTTGGGGCTTTGGTTATGAAGTTCCCCTTTTTATCCCACACCAACGATTGGAGGGACTACACGTAAAGTGAACCATTTCAGTAAAGCACCTGATTCTGAGACGGGAAGGTGACTGCTTCTCTTGTAGCATCCATTGGTAATGCACGACAGGAGTCGGGGAGAACAGTGGTGATCATTGACTGACTCCCAGGATAGTGCAGGAGGATGAAGCATCATCTCATTTTACAGTGATCAGCTCATTCTCCTTCTAGACTGTCAGCTAAGAATGTACGCCCTTACAAACACTGACTCACTGTATACTCATCTCTGTTCACGAGAACAGAGCTGTTGCTATTCAGGTTTTGTGGGAGAGCAGCTCAGACAGACTTGGCTTGAGGCAAGCACCTGGATAGTAAGATGCGGAACTTTAGTAGATTTGTTCCAGTGTGGAGTGAGCTGCTTGGTTTAACCATCCTGCAGGCCTACACTTTTCTTTGTTTTTAATGTTTTTATTTTCTATATTCTTTGTTTACATTCCAAATGATTTCCCCTTTCCCAGATCCCCCCTCCCCATATGTCCCATAAACCTTCTTCTCTCCATCCATTCTCCAATCACCTCCCTCCTTTTTCTCTGTCCTGGTACTCCCCTCCAATGCTAGATCAATCCTTTCCAGGATCAGGACCCTCTCCATACTTCTTCATGGGAGTCATTTGTTATGTGATTTGTGCCTTGGGTATTCAGGGTTTCTGGGCTAATTAATCTCCACTTATCAGAGATTGCATTCCATGTGTATTCTTTTGTGATTGGGTTACCTCACTTAGGATGATATTTTCCAGATCAAACCATTTGCCTAAAAATTTTGTGAATTCATTGTTTCTAATTGCTGAGTAGTATTCCATTGTGTAAATATACCACATTTTCTGTATCCATTCCTCCTTTCAGGGGCATCTGGGTTCTTTCCAGCTTCTGGCTATTATAAATAAGGCTGCTATGAACATAATGGAGCATGTGTCTTTATTGCATGCCGGGGAATCCTTTGGGTATATGCCCAGTAGAGGTAGAGCAGGGTCCTCCGGAAGTGTCATGTCCAGTTTTCTGAGGAACCGCCAGACTGATTTCCAAAGTAGTTGTACCATCTTACAGCCACCCCAGCAGTGGAGGAGTGTTCCTCTTTCTCCACATCCTCGCCAACACCTGCTGTCTCCTGAGTTTTTGACCTTAGTCATTCTGACTGGTGTAAGGTGAAATCTCAGGGTTGTTTTGATTTGCATTTCCCTAATGACTAATGATGTTGAGCACTTCTTAAGGTGCCTCTCGGCCATCTAAATTTCTTCAGGTGAAAATTCTTTGTTTAGATCTGTACCCCATTTTTAATAGGGTTATTTGGTTCCCTAGAGTCTAACTTCTTGAGTTCTTTGTATATATTGGATATTAGCCCTCTATCAGATGTAGGGTTGGTGAATATCCTTTCCCAATTTGATGGGTGCCGTTTTATCCTTTTAACAGCATCCTTTGCCTTACAGAAACTTTGCAATGTTATGAGGTTCCATTTGTCAATTCTTGATCTTAAAGCATAAGCTATTGGTGATCTGTTAAGGAACTTTTCCCCTGTGCCCATGTCCTCAAGGGTCTTCCCCAGTTTCTTTTCTATTAGTTTCAGTGTGTCTGGTTTTACATGGAGGTTCTTGATCCACTTGGAGTGAAGTTTAGTACATGGAGATAAGAATGGATCAATTCGCATTCTTCTTCATGCTGACCTCCAGTTGAACCAGCACCATTTGTAGAAAAGGCTATCTTTAGCTGGGCGTGTGGCTCACGCCTGTAATCCCAGTACTTGGGAGGCAGAGGCAGGCGGATTTCTGGGTTCGAGGCCAGTCTGGTCTACAGAGTGAGTTCCAGGACAGCCAGGACTACACAGAGAAACCCTGTTTCAAAAAAAAAAAAAAAGACCATCTTTTTTCCACTGGATGTTTTGGGCTCCTTTGTCTAAGATCAAGTGACCATAGGTGTGTGGATTCATTTCTGGATCTTCAATTCTATTCCATTAGTCCACTTGTCTGTCACTGTGTCAATACCATGCAGTTTTTAACACTATTGCTCTGTAGTATTGCTTGAGGTCAGGGATACTGATTCCCCCAGAATTTCTTTTGTTGTTGAGAATAGTTTTAGCTATCCTGGGTTTTTTGTTATTCCAGATGAATTTGAGAATTGCTTTTTCTAACTCTGTGAAGAACTGAGTTGGGATTTTGATGGGGATTGCGTTGAATCTGTAGATCACTTTTGGCAAGATGGCCATTTTAACTATATTAATCCTGCCAATCCACGAGCATGGCAGAATTTTCCATTTTAAAAATATGGAACGCTTCACGAATTTGCGTGTCATCCTTGTGCAGGGGGCCATGTTAATCTTCTCTGTATCGTTCCAATTTTAGTATATGTGCTGCCGAAGCGAGCACTACACTTTTCTTTTCTGATTTCCCTTTTATACTGGCACATCCAAGAATGCATTTCTAACTTTATAATCCACACAGGAAAAGGCACACAACAATTATATATTATCAAAATAGCCCAACTCGGGGAAATAGCTATATCTGTTTTGTAATAAAATGAAAACAACTTCATTGTCGTTTTCAGGGTATAAAAATAATATGTACTTGTAAAGAAATATGGAACAATACATAAAAGACAGAGGAAAAATGATCACCACCAGAAACTTCACTACACAGGAGCACTTGTGTAATATAGTTCCTGGCATTTCTCAGTGCACATGTGCACATGCACCTATTTCTTTTGTAGGAAAATGCAATGCATGTATTGTTTTGTAATCGATTTCCATGGTTACAATGTAATGGGGATATGTTTCTATGACAGTGGGCATAAGTATATACCATTCTTAATATATATCTTTAAAGAACTTTTCACTGCTAATTTGCTTAGAAGAGGAAGACTTGTTAAATTGTGAGTTAATTTTTGTGTTCTAAAATATAAGTTCCAACTTCCCAAGTTAAATACAGGAGATAATAGGGAAACCACATAGCCTCTCCACTCCTCTCTTTCTCTAATTAAAAACCCTTTTATTTACCTATTTTTTCTTTTCTATCAACACATTTTTATACCATGTATTCTAATAATGCCACATCAACTCTCCCAGATTCTCCCTATCTCATTAGTCCAACTTCTTGATCTCTCTCTCTCTCTCTCTGTCTTTCTCTCTCTCTCTCTGTCTTTCACTCTCTCTCTGTCTCTCTTTCTCAAAAGATGAAAAGTCAAGTGAAACATCAAGGTCCTTTTATTATATATTGTAGTTTTCAATGTGAGTGTGTGTGTGTGTGTGTGTGAGAGAGAGAGAGAGAGAGAGAGAGAGAAAGAGAGAGAAAGCATGTGAGTTTTCGTGTTTTCTTAATTTATTTTTTAATAATTATATATATATTACATTTATATAATTTCTCTCTTCTCTTCAAATTTTCCTATGCCACCCTCCATGCCTCAAGTTCATGTCATTATATTCTTTAATTATTATTGTTACACACATATATACATGTATACATACATACATGCATACATATGTGCATACAAAATACATTAACACAACCTACTCAGTTCATCATGCATGAATAATACATACATGCATATATATACATATATGCATACATGTATACATACATTAATCCAACCTGCTTAGTTCATCTGTTGCTTACTTATATGTAAATGTGTTTACGGCTTACTGCTTGGCATTGGATGATCTATAAGTGGACTCATCCCTGGAGCAGACTGATTCTTCCCCACTCCACAGTTATTATTGCCTGTAGCTCTTTACCTACACGGGGGATTGCCTCTGAGAGGTGTCCCCCATATACATTTCCAGGTAATTGTTAGGTTCTTTTGTTTGCTTTTGTCGTGTGTTTAATGTTTGGTACACAGTTATTTTTCAAGTATTATGGATATCATTTTGTATACAATTTCTGTTAATATCATGAATTGAAGAGGGAGTAGGGGACATGGGAGAAGTTGGAGGAGGACAGGGAAGGGGTGGAAAGGATGTAAATACTGTATTCATGTATCAAATTCTCCAGAAGTAAAAGAAAATTAGAATAAATAAGGAAATGAAGTACTTTAGAGAAAGAAAAGAAGATTTCTATCTTTGAGACCAATCTTAACAATGCCCTCTTTATCCTGTGGCAGTAGCTTCTTTTTAATGTGACACAGAGCTAGGGTGGGAAGTCATTTATATACATAACAAAATTCAAGAAGAACATCCACAAACACTTCCCTATTTAGTACAATAAATAAGTTTACTTTTCCTGTCAACACTTCTTGGATGAGGACATCAGGTGGAAGGGAATAGGTAACTCACTCTAAACCACACATCTTGTGAAATTAGAATATTGGTTCAGTAACACTGAGGCCATGCTGTTAGCTGTGCACTGACACAGTGCCCCTGCCTAGTGGAAAAGCAGAAAAAAGGAAAGGTAGGGGGTATCCCCCTTATTGATAGAAAGATTAGGAAAGAATTCTTGAGTGCTAATATGATCCTTCTTGTAGTAATCGGATTCCAGTCGAGTCTTTTGAAAGGAATCTCAGCGGAAAAGCAGTTAGATGTTAAAAGAAAAGAGCGACTGGAATGTTGAGGTATTAAGAAGAATGCGGGGCATGCTTTGGGCTTAAGAATTAAGAGGATGATGTCCAAGTAGTTAAATGAATTTGCGAAAATGGGTCAACAAAGAGAACCTCATCAGAATGCCTGGCCCATTTTCAGGCAGGCATATTGAGCAAATTCTTTTCTCATCTCATTTCCAGTAAATAGTCAGAGCAAGTATTAAGCAGGATTTTATATGTACAATTAGAAAGGATTTTATGCTTAGTATTATACTGGATTTGGGTACAGATAAACTCGTGGAACACTTTCAGTCTTTGAGTCAGCCTTCCCTGTTCGGATAGAAGGGTATATAGATAGGTTTTAGCAGTTATCACATCAATAATGAATTATTAGTGCTTGTGCGGATACAGTGATGTTTTCAGAAAAGCATTGTACTTGAGAGAATGCAACCAAAGAAAAAGGTGTTCAGCTTTTCATCTTCTGCCAGGGGTAAATTTGAAGAGGGAGCAGTAAGCACAGCTCCTGGCCTTACATGGATATAAACAGAATTCAGTTTCTTCAAGGGGAAAGGACTGTGTACAACAAGGTAAAGCTAAAGTGTGGGGGAGACAAGCCTATTTTACTTGGATGGAAAAAACAAAACAAAATGAAGCATCGTTATTTTCTAACATACTCCTTTGGCATTCAGGCAGATTTTAAACAGTGGTGTAAGCCATTATTTTTATATTAATTTATATTCTTATTTCATCAGTATGAATCTCAAACTCTAATTTCTAACATTTCTAGAAAACAACTCTCTTGACCTTCCACATGCATTACTTCTGTATCTTTTTGGACTGTCTTTGGCAATCAAGTGGACAACAACGTATTGATGTAGACCGGCTTGGCCTCTGCAGTTTTCCTGTTCATCTGACTCCCTTCCTTTACCACTAAACTAAGGCGAACTCCTTCCCAGCAATGAGAGTCCTTAGGGCAGGGGTTCTGTCTGCTGAGTCCCAACATTTATTTACTTGTGTCTCACTTAGGCTCAACCAACCTGCTGTTGAGTGGTGCTTCACTCCTCTTTGATTGCCAGTACTATCCAAGTCCTGAGATCCCATTAGTGATGTTTGCTAGCCTGGAGGTTTTTAGGGCTTCAGGTGGCATCAGAGAAAGCCTTCCTCTTCCCCACCAATAGAAAAGCAGAAAAGATAGCTCAGTGGAGCAACAACATTGGTTGTTTTAGTGCTCTGATGAAAAGGCTCCAAGAACCAAGGGATTTCCCTCGAGTTAGTTACTCCGCACATCAGGTTGGCTCTTCCTAATAAAATAGCACAGGGACTCCAATGAGATGCTGATCATTTATTGAGGTATAAAGAATGCATGCCCAGATTGGAAGACTCAAGAAATGTCCTGTCCCTATAAGCCATGTCCTTCAGTAATATTCCTGCAATTAAACAATTATTTTAGGCATTGTTGTGGTTATGAATATGAATATCAACCACAGCTGGCTTTAAATTCTGACTGAACCACTTACCATGCAGGTGATGTTGAGATATTTGCTCACTTCTAGAGCACTTTTTTCATTTATTATGTGGACGTTACATCTTTATAATAACAAGAGTTAGAGCAACTGTTTAGTGAGGTAAGCTCTCTATAACGCTTTCCTACTAGTTGCTGTTAAATCAATATTCAATAAAAACTTCCTTATGGCTTTACCACCTTCTAGTAGCACCATAAGCTAGGGACCAAATCTTTAATGTATGGGTTTCCAGGTAACATTCAAGATCTAAACTACAGCACCACTCTCAAGAATAGGAAGGAATGGCCTTAGAAGAATCTACAAAGTCATGTGATGAGTTGGTGGAATAAATTTAAGAAAGTGGTATTTAAAATGAGAGAAAGAGTACAATTCATCTTAGAGAAAGTTTTGGTAGAATTCCCCATGAATTTTGGCCAGTCACAAAGCCAACTAGGAATATAGATTGTTATTTTTCCTACATGGCTTGATCGAACGGGAGAACCCTACCTTTCAGAATGTCATGGCTATCAAATGTCCTGCCTATCAACAGCCCTTGCCTACAGCGAAGCCCGCTGTGCTTATTGTCTTTTCTCAGCTTCAGATGCACTTTGGCAGATTTGGGAATGCATAATCTTAATTAAGAATATTCCTAGATAAGTCTTTTGGGCATTTTCTTGACATTGGTGGGACCATACCAGTAAGGGGTGGTGCTACACAAGTGGTAGCACCAGGCAAGTGGTATAGTGTTGTCTAATGAAGCAGGTGGAATGAGGCCTGAGGAGAAAGCCAGTAAACAGTCTACCTCCCTTGCTTCTGCCTCTTGCCTCCAGGTATCCACCCTGACTTCTTTCAGTGATGAGGTATGACCTCTGATATAGTTGTAAAATGAAATAATCTGCTGGGCAGTGGTGGTACACGCCTTTTATCCCAGCAGTTGGGAGCCAGAGGCAGGCGGATTTCTGAGTTCAAGGCCAGCCTGGTCTACAGAGTGAGTTCCAGGACACCCAGGGCTATACAGAGAAATCCTGTCTCCAAAAAACAAAAAAGAAAGAAAAAGAAAGAAATAATCTTTCCTCCCCAAGTTGCTTTTGGTCATGGTATTTTATCACAGTAATAAGAATCCTAAAAAAGACACCCTCCCTTCTAATACTAACATATTGAGGAGTAGGATATTGACTTGTGAGTGTTTGTTTATGGAACATAAATATTCATACATATATCAAGGCCCAAGAGTAATCCGCTAGATTGAAGAGGACACTTAAATATTCCTACATAATGGCCAGGTCACTAAATATAATTTTTAAAATGTTCCCACTTAAGAAAAGAAAAAATCTAACATAAAGAAAAGAAAAAGGAAACAAAGAAAAATATAGTAATATCTTTATGTTCAAGCTGAAAAAAATTAGATAAATGAAAACTGGAAAAAACATGACATTAACCTCTAGACTATACTATCATCACTCTTTAAAATATTATTAAATTCAGGTCAATATCTTGACTTGGATCTACAGCCTGGAATGAGAATATGAAATATTATTCTTCTAAAGAGAAATAAAGGCGCTGGAAATGTGTGGGCTCTTATTCTGGCAGATATATTTTTCTTTTACTTGACTTATTTAATATAAGTACTGCTGGAAAATTGACTATTGACTTGTGCTATTTTTCTTCTTCACATTTATACTTTATTTTTTGAAAATTAAAATGGTCAACAACAGTAAATATCCTGGTCTTTCTCCTTCATTTCTCCTGTGTTTGTTGAACAGCTATTTCTCATGGAGAAAATGAAGGCATGCTTAGCAATAATGTTCCTTTTGGATCTGAAGTGTGAGGTACAATGTGGGTGTCTATTATGGTTTAAATGGAAATTGTTATTCACTGGCTCATGTGTATGAATATGGGATTTTCCAGCTGGTGGTAGTGTTTTAGGAAATATACTTTGGGAACATGGGAGCTTGCAGGCTATGGAAGAGCACTAGAAGGAGGACTTGGAGGGTTGCAGAATGTTTCATTTCCAGTTCTGCTTTTCTCCTGAGCATCTAGGATATGAAGAGTTTTTGACACATATCTTACCACCATGAGCTCTGCCATGCCTTTCCTGACAACATGAACTGAAACCCTGATAATGACAAATACAGAGGCAGATGCTTGTAGTCAACCATTGGACTGAGCACGGGGACCCCAATGGAGGAGCTAGAGAAATGATTAAAGGAGCTTAAATGGTTCGCAACTCCATAGGAATTAAAAGAATATCAACAAACCAGACCGCCCCCCTCCCCCAAGCTCCCAGGGGCCAACCAACCAACCAAAGAGTACACATGGAGGGACACATGGTTCCAGCTGCATGTGTAGCAAACCATGATCTTATCTGGCATCAATGGGAAGAGAGGCACTTGGTCCTATGAAGGCTTGATGCCCCAATGTAGGGGAATGCCAGAGCTGTGAGATGGGAGTTGGGGAGCATTCTCATAGAAGCAGGGTGAGAGGAGATGGGATAGGGGGGTTGTGGAAGGGAAACTGGTAAAAGTGATAACATTTGAAATGTAAATAAATAAAATATCCAATTAAAAATGATCCTCTCTTCTCTTATGCTGTTTTGATGAATTATTTTGCTGTAACAATGAGGAAAACTACCTACCTGTACACTAGTATTGTGTATAGACATTTCATTTCTATACCTCTTGTTTGTATTACTTTGGGCCATTTATTTATATTTCTAACCTTTCCCTTATCATAGATGAAAGATTAACATCTTCCTTGTAGTTGTTTATGAGAATTGGAGATATATACCCTCTGTGTCTATAGGTGATTAGTCCCAAGAACCCCCTTAGACACCCAAATCTGTACATGGCCACATCTCTTATATCCAATTTTATAGTTTTGCACATAGCCTATCAATGTGTCCTTAAAATCATGTCTAGATTATTTATAAAAAAAGCTGAATCATACTATTTACAGAATAATAAATTTGTGAACAATCTGACACAAGCATCTTTTAGGAAGAGTGAACATATGGTGCTATAGCCTTTGAGACTATGAGATTGTGTCTGCCACATTAGTATCTGAAGAAGAACAAGTTGAAGGGTGGTATGACTGGTTGGGGGTAAGGGTGAAAAGAATATGTAAGCATATGTCTGACCAATGATAGAGAACGGTTGCATTGCTATAGGAAGAAAGAATGAATGGACAGAGGCAGGCAAACTGATTGTGTGCAGGCTTTGTCCTTGAGCTTACATTAAGGTCACATACAAGATCAAGACACTGCCCACTAATTAATCTGTATCTTCTTATTTAGTCCTTGGAAGAAAAGATCCTAGGGCTCACATTGGTCTGTTTTATCATCATAGGAGCATAATTCATTAGTTTCCATCTCCATAGGTGGTCATTGTCATATCCCTCTCCTGCTGACACCAAGATGGCATTTATGTATCTCCAGGGAAACACATACATATATAGAACTGATATTTATATGCTTTATATTCATATAAAGTATATTTAAATCTGAGATGAGAAGCATAGGAGCTTTCATTGGTTTCCAGTGGAATATTTCAGGATGACTAATACTTATGGTTACATATTATATAGCTACAGTGTCCCCTGCTTACCTTTGTCGTAAAGTTGTATATGATAGCTTTATTTTCTGCATTTTTTCTAACCACCTCTCTGTTAGAATCTTGTTTCCCCAAATCCACTCAGTGTAAAGTGTGTCATGCTATTAGATCCTGTGGCACTCTACCTTGATTTCCTTACTGTATTTTTTGCAGTTTACAGAGGTTTGGGCCTTCTGAAAATGTAAACACATGTAAGATTACTTCAGAATGCATCAGCCAACGTTAGTGTGACTCACTGCAACTAACTCAATTGAAATGGTTAGGGACGATTACTATTTTTGTAGAAGGACTATGGTTAATGTCTGAGAGCTCATTATATATTATTAGCAATTTTAATTTTATAATAAGCCTTGATGGAGTCTCCAGTTTTAAGAAAAAGCATTAGTGTGTCAGTCACCTACCTCTGAGAATGCAGCCCCTCTCACTCTGATTATTTCCATTGGAATTTCTGTGGATGTTTCTTTCTGGCACTCTTAGTCTTAAGAACAAAGTAGGAATTAATCATGAGTTGTTTCTTTTTTTTTAATTTTGAGATTGTAATTACAATTAATTATAACACTTCTCCATTCCCTTTCTCCCTCTACAATCTCTTATCTATACATCTCTCCCTACTCTCCTTAAAATTCATGGATTCTTTTTTCATCAATTGTTATTGTGTGCATCACACACACACACACACACACACACACACACACACACACACACACACTCTAAGTCCATACAGTGCTACATATACATGTATGTTTTCAGGGCTGACTGTTTGGAACTGCACGACCACTTGGGTGCTCTTCCCTGGGGAGGACTGTCTCTCTAGTGGCCCTGCTGCCTGCAGTTATTTCTGTAGGTTGAGGTCTTCTGGGCTTTCCCCCAGGCAGTTTGACATGTTTGTTGTCACCATCCTTGCTCAGCTCTTGTTTAAGCAGTCATGGTAAGACTTTATGGGTGTGGCTTCTGATGTCACTAGGAGACACATTCTCACAGCAAAGTCCCTGACCCTCTGGTTCTTACCATCTTTCCACACCTGCTCTATATTGTTTTCTGAGCCTCAAGTGTAAGAGTCTTTTGTAGATATATCCACTGGGACTGGTCTCCACAACTCTGAGGTTTTATTGCTTGTGGTTTCTCAACATTTTTTTTCAGAAATTCATACATGGGTTCAGTGTTTCTCTGTAAGACTCTTTCCTCCTTTTCTAGCTCCTCCTATGTCCCCACAACCACATCTCCCACAAGCGTGCATGCATATGCGTTTGTTCATATATACACCCACTCACATAAGCTCACAAGAAAAGAAATCAAAGATTTTTCCAATCACACAACAAAATCCAACTTACCCTTTTATATTTTAGTTTTTCGAGGGTACTCTAATTATTCTAGGTGGTTATAGAAATTGAATTTAGAGAGTCTCAACCAATTAGACAAACCATTGCTTTATTACCTAAATGGGGAATCAACTGTCAACTCCTAGTCTCCAAATATACAAATTTTATGTGTATTATAACAAAGGTCTGCTGTTTATTTATGTGACTATTAGTGGCTCATTTTACATCTAAGGCCCAGAGAATGGGTTTGTCGTAGTCCGTGGCTTCATTTACTTTGATAGACTTGATCCCTCACTTGCCTATGTATTTTTACTCCTTACAAAAAAATTTTAACTAAATACTGACTTAAAAGCCATTCGCAGACATTATAAAACATAATGCAGTTGTTAAGGGAAGAAAAACTCAGCAGTTTCATTTTACTTGTGGTCTAATTAATATTCTTAGCAGGAATTTAGCCTTTACTGGAATGACTTGCCAATCTGTACAACTTGAAAAAAATGTACCACACTAACTGTAATTATTTCAGTACTAAGAATGTGCCTTAATTTCCACAATTAGAAAGACATAGAATATTAGTCTTATCTTTTATCATGTAGTATTTGAGCATGGAGGGCTACTTTTAGATCCATCTATCTATCTATCTATCTATCTATCTATCTATCTATCTATCTATCTATCTATCTATCATATCTCTCTATATAGATATATGTATAGTATCTATATATCTATAGATGTCATAGATGTAGATATAGATATAAGTAGATATAGATATAAGATGTAGATATAGATATATTATCACCATGTAAGTGAAAGCAGAGCTGGCAGTCTGGATCCTGAATTAATTCTGCAAATATTCTACAGAATAAAACACAATGAAGATAATATTTGATTTGTAGTTGTTGCTATAATGATCTTGAAAAATTCTTGTTTGATTTATTTTGAGGTATTTTATGGACATTGTCTTATATTATCTTTAAGGCCACCTTTTTAATTGATTGCTGATAGAATTTCTAATTCCAGTGTCCTGTCGCCTGTCTAATTCTTATGTCCGGTCACCTTACCGAACCTAGTGCTGGTATTTTGCTGATTCCACTTGGCGCTTCGTAAGCGACAGTCTTCTCAAATGACTTTGCTCCTCTCCATCCTACCCTGTTTCTTTTCACATGATCTTTTTTCATTTCTTGGAGACTCAGTAGACTAGGTCATAGTAGCTGTGAAAATGAGCACGTTTTCTCTTTCTCAAATGTACATGACATGTTTCTTTCTCTCTGCTTCCTGGCCACTAGTTGAACAGTTTGCTCTGCAATGAATTCTCTCTTCCACGAATAAACCCAACTGAGCCCTAGTGCAGTGGGTGTGTCCAGTCTTGGACTAAAATCTCCCAAATAAATATTTCCCTTTTTACACTAATTGTTTCAGATATTTCACTGTAGTAACATGAAACTAAGACAGAAAGTAAGTGCTCACCATGCTTACCCAAAGTACGGCAGGCACAGGCCTGATCGGTGGCGCTGGGGTGGAGAAATCTACCTCCAGTGAACTGGAGACTTCTGACCAATTGCATATAGGAAATGAAAGAAATTAAGATTTTTTTTTTGTCCTTTAGTGAATGCTATTTTGTTATTTCGGTGGTTTAGAGAGGCAAGGAGAGACCATAGCATGCCATTTGTTTGTTTGTTTGTTTATTCATTTATTTGACATTATCTTATGTGTGTGTGCCTTTTGGCTATACATATGCCTGTGCACCACAGGAATGTCTCCTGTCTACAGAGGCTAGAAGAAGGCAGTGAATCCCCTGGAAATGCAGCTCTATGAACGGTTTTGAGCAACCCTATAGTTACTGAGAATCAAATTTGGGTCCTTTGTAGGAGCCACAAGTGCTCTCAGCTATTGAACCTACTGTAGCATATTCTTTAAAAATGTGGGGAACTAGGTAGCCCAGACTTTGCTTCCATCTCAGCACAGAGCTGCCTGCCTCTGCATCTGAGTGATGGGAATTCATAAGTGAATTCAAGACATGTCCCTTATGAAGGCAACAGAATCATAGAGCAAGGAGATTCTAACAGACTGAATCATCTTACTCATCTGGTTGAAAGTAGGCAGGACATTCTTATGGGTAAAATGTTTCTTAATTCATTGAAATATTGTATTGACTATAGCCAAAGAAAAATTTCTGCAAATAATAGTCTCAATATTCTTTCTCATGTTAGACTAATTTGCTTTCCTAAACAAAAATCACATCTAGAAAAACATTTGCTTTACTTTAATATCAACAGTAAGATCGAGGTTTCTAGCTATTTTACCCAGGAAATTCTAACTGCTTGAACTAAGATGTAAGTTATTTGATAAATCTTTTGCGCTCTTTTAATTGTAAAGGCTGCAGTTGTGGTGGTGGTGGTGAAATGGCTCAGTGGCTAAGAGCACTGACTGCTCTTCCGCTGGTGCTGAGTTCAAATCCCAGCAACCACATGGTGGCTCACAACCATCTGACATATTCTTCTGGTGTGTCTGCAGAGAGCTACCGTGTACTTACTTGTAATAATAAATAAATCCTTTTTAAAAAGGCTGAAGTTGGGATATATTGTGTGAATGAAGAATAAATTAAATAAAAAATTAAATGTAGAGGATATCATGCAATTCATTCACAGTCTAAAAATTTTGCTTCATTTGAAAAACACCTGATACTTGTATTCAACAACAAAAATGCATATAATAAAACTACATTTATTTTTATTTTGTAGGTATATAGATGTCACATGTGTGTGAGAGAGACAGAGAGACAGAGACAGAGTCATAGAGAGATACACAGAGAGAAACAGAGACATAGGCAGAGACACAGTGTGTGTGTGTGTGTGTGTGTGTGTGTGTGTGTGTGTGTGTGTGAGAGAGAGAGAGAGAGAGAGAGAGAGAGAGAGAGAGAGAGAGAGAGAGAGAGAGCATTGCTGAGTTTCAAACTCAGGACCTTGACCTGCTGGCTGCTGCTGTGTAATTAGCTGTTTGCCCAGCCTCTCTGAGGTCTTTATTTTTCTGTAAGGCATGGGCTGTTAGCGGTTCTGTTTTGTGTTTATCTGCTAGCTACTCTAGTCATTGGTCCTGCCCTTGAGAACACCCAAATGGGAAGGAACATCAAAAATTCAAAACTGTACGTCTTCTTCTTGAGACTCTTTTTGGGTATTCTTGTTGCTCAGACTTCTTGTCTAGGTGCATGACCCCCGCATTCCAGAACTGGAGGTGTGCCCAGATGCTGACATTCCTGTGCTGAATGGTGATCTAGGAGTTCAGGTCCCTTTCCATCTTCTCATTTTAGAGGTTGTTATTTCCTTCAGTACTTGCCTGAAGTTGTCAATGAGGCCATAGGGTGGGAGAGAATAAAAATGCATGATAAACTAGCAAACAGCATGAAGACAAATCATAACAGGCATTTCATTTCCTTCTCAGATAAAGTGACAGGCAGGCCTCATAAACCAGGGGGAGGGGTGATGGACAAGATCTATGTTGCTTGCTTGTGATTACTTCTGAAACACTCAGGGTGTGACTGGGCCACACTTTATGTTTCCACAGAGACTAAAACATTCTAAGTAAACAAGATTTTTTTTTTGCTATGATATCTAACTAATCTGTCTCACTTCCCTGAGTTCCCATGCCCTACCTGGAAAGTTTATATTAGAGAAATGATGACTTCAGCATAAAGCAATTAAAGACAGAGACCTTCTGTCTAGAGAGACACTGAAGGAGCTGGAGTTTGCAGAAAGTTACAATTCAACCACGTGGATAAACACAAAACAGAACCGCTAACAGCCCATGCCTTACAGAAAAATAAAGTTTCAAAGACTGTAAAGTTACAAATAATAAGACTTGAAGATCGATGTTCTTTTAAAAAACAATTTAGGGAGGATTGAGATGGCAGTGTAAGGTGGCAGAAGGTAACAATTAAATTAGACAAAATATTTGAGAATACTTTGAGGTGGCTTAGATACTGAACTGTTTTGAAATTTAAATTTATTTATTTTATTTTATGTGTATAAATGTTTTTTTCTTGAATATATGTGTATACGTGGCATATGTGTCTAGTACTCAGAGAGGTCTGAAAAGGACATCACATTCCCTGGAACTGAAGTTATGGAGAGTTGTAAGACAGCATGTGAGTAGTGGGAACTGAACCCATGTCCTCTTAAGAGGACTAATGCTCTTAATCAATAAGCAATCTCTGTGGTGTGAGTGATGGGAACTGAACCCATATCCTCTTCAAGAGCACTAATGCTCTTATCCACTGAGCATTCTCTTTAGACCCCAGAGTTCATCTTAAATCCATTAAACTGTCCTTTTAGGTATGTACTAGCTTTTAGGAAAGTGAGAATGAGATACAGTGTCAGTGTCCCCATAAAATGAGACAAAGGATAAAAGGTCACCTTCTTATAAAACAAACAAACAACAAACATACAACAAATCTTATGATTGGCATGCTTTAGATAGTGGGAAGTTATGTGTCTCTTTCATGTGAGTGATAGTCCATTCACTTAGTGTTTATGAGTTTAAATTTCAATGTGAGAGCAAAGGAGATAAACCTTTCGTGTTCTCTTTGTTCAACTAAAGGGTGATTATGTTTTATGCTCTCCATCCAATCTTTGTTGTCTTTAAGAGAAGATGGATTATTCTTATCCTCAACAGGAACTTTGAACGGTGTTGATATAAATGAAGAAGAGCTTGGGTAAAAGAGAAGAGAGAGGCCTTGATAGAGAGGAACTCCTTTGTTTCCCTTTTGCTTTAGCCCAGTTACTATCTCAGACTTTCCATACTGTATGTGGTGACATACAGTGGCATGCATAAATCATATTCCCCACTGAGATAGACTGTAAACTCCACTGAATACAGGCAACATACAAGCTTTGGTTGACTATTTTCTAACTGAGCATGGTGTTAGACACTTTGTAGACTCTCAATAAAGAGAATGAATGAGAAGTGTCTCTCAATGAAGGGGCCAGTGAACGAATGAAAAATGAATGAATGAATGCATGCATTCTTGATACAGAATGATTTAAATCAACTCAACAACCAACAACCTCTTGAGGATGAGTAAAGCTATAGTTATTGCGTATTAAAAGGGTTTTTGTTGAGGATGGGCAATTTCCCAAACATGGGAGAGGGTGTTGGAAAGAGCATAGGATGGATGTGAGTGGGCCTGGTCCCAGCCTCAGACTTAGCCTAGTTTTGATCACTGTTCCCAGCCGTTTTTCTCTTTTATCACACTCTTGAAAGCCTATTTAAAAGCACTCTGCAGGTCCTTTTGATATAGCAAGTCAAAGCGATCAAAGCGATCAAAGCACTGAGGAGTAGACATTGTTCCTTCACTCTGGAAGGCGGGCTCATCACTACTCTTACTTCCTTAGCATTGGCTGTTGCTTCCTCTAGTAGGAAGCTGGGATTCACTCACTGAAGATCAGAGAGGCTCCAGGGATTGTCACAAAAAATGAACACAATTGTCAGTGACATTCTAACCTTTAGAAGTTCACGATGCTCTTTCTTTCTTTCTTTCTTTCTTTCTTTCTTTCTTTCTTTCTTTCTTTCTTTCTTTCTTTCTTTCTTTCTTTCTTTCTTTCTTTCTTTCTTTCTCTCTTTTCATTTTTATTGGTTATTGTATTTATTTACATAAATCAAATGTTATCCCCCTTCCCAGTTTCCTCTCCACAAGCCCACTATCTCCCACCCCCTGCTTCTATGAGGGTGCCCCCTCACCTGCCCACCCACTCCTGCCTTAGTGCCCTAGTGTTTCCCTGTCCTGACTCATCAAGCCTCCGCAGGACCAAGGGGCTCCCCTCCCAATGATGCTTTCTCAATTGTCCCACCTTTCTCCAACCCTTCCCAGTGAAGGAGAAGGGAATAAAGGAGATTTCATCAAGGGAGAGAAATAAGATGAATTCAAATGTTTTCCATATTCTGTGGAGTGAAGTCGAGGATAATGCTGGCTTTCACCGTAAATATGCAAGAGTCTAATCTTCCAGAGGTTCTTTAATCTGTGCCTTGTTAATTTCCATATTTGCTAATAATTTTCAGTAGTAGTCATGCAAATATTACCAGGTATCTCCCTTTCAAGCTCAAAGTAAGTAAAACCATATTCATTCTAAAGGATCCGATGAACTGAGGAGTTTAGGAGACAGCACAGAAAGGGAAGTACAGACAGAGACTACTTGTGCACACGTTACAAAGAAGGTGGTATTTTTCTTAGCTTAGTACAAAAAAAAATGCCATCTAAACTTGGAGCAACTGTCTTCCTGGCTTTTCAAGTATACTTTTAGTTAATTCTGTAACATATACAAGACGAATGAGTTGGTGTTCAGAGCTGTGTTTAGATTAATGGTGAGCTCAGTTTTGAGTTTGACAAATAGAAATGCTTTCTTTGTTCTCTATGACATTAGTCCCATTTGCATTAAAGTGTCTTTGTATCTCACACACAGAGAGCTTGAACATGGTAGCCAGTAATTAGAATGAGTTCTAGGGTCTTGGGAAGTTGGGTATCATCATGCTTTAGATACACACTCTCCATTTGGCTTGGGGTAGGGAAATTGACTTGAGACGTACATAGCAACTGAAAGCTCAGCATTCTGTTATGTAGAACTCCAGTATTGAGGGTATCTTTAGTAGCCATTTAGCCCTCAGTAAATCATCTTGGAAAAATATAAAATTTCTTAAAAAATACTGTTTGTAACTTTGATGAGATACTCCATATATATATATATATATATATATATATATATATATATATATACACATCCAATCATGTATGTATATATTCCCAATCCAATATACACAAATATATATATGTATATATAATATATAATCCATATATATACATACACACATATATACATACACACACACACATATATATATATACATACATCCAATCATGTATGTATATATTCCCAATCCAATATACGTATATATGCATATATAATATATAATCCATATATATACATACACACATATATATACACACACACACACACATATATATATGTATATTGGATTAGGAATGAGGGACAGATGACACATGCTTCCCCATATGAGGCATATGAGGGGCAGGTGTAGTTATGTAGAAACCATTGGGTCTTGTGGGAAATCAGGTGGAGCATATGCTGTGATTCCTCTGTGTATGAAAGTGTTCCAGTAGGATGAGAAAAATTAAAATGTCTCATTAACCAGACCGATTCTACATTTCATCTGCTTGTACTTCTGTCAAAATAGTGCACAAGCATTTCATAACAGATCAATTCAGTGTGGGGACTCTGTGCTTGTAGACTCTGACAGATTAATGCTACTGAATGAAAACATTTGTAGTAATGAAAAGAGAAAGGAAGGGTAATTTTATTCTTAACATATAAAGGAGTCAGTGAGGCTGAATTTATTGTATGCCCACATGGAAGCAAGTTTTTGAATTGCTTTCACTCTTAATAAAAATTATGACTTCTGTGTGGACTACAGTTGTGGCAAATTCATCAGGAACAGTGTGGAAATACTGTTTAAAAGGTTTGTTTACTTTATTTTGTGTCTATGAATGTTTGCCTCCAAGTATGTATGTGCACCACATGTGTACCTGGTGCCCACAGAGCCCAGAAGAGGGCATCAGATCCTCTGGAACTGGAGTTAAAAGACACAGATTATTATGAACTACTGTGTAGGTAGATGTTGAGTAGCAATCCTTGGTCTTCTTCAAGAGCAACCAGTCCCTTTAACCACTAAGTAGCTCCCCAGACTTAGAATATTTTTTTATAAAATACTAAAATTTCTGTAATATTGATAAACCACAGTCTTTTAATTATATCCTGTGTTTCAGTTCTTGTGAAACTAATTTAGTGTGATGCTTTTTTACTTAAGAAATGATCTCCAATAATCAATATTTTCTGAAAAATATATCAATTTGGTCTGTGGTATAAAGACAATATTTACACATGATATAATCATTTTTGTATTGAAGCTATGATGACATCATACTCATATGCTCTTCATGACATTGACGACTTCAAAAGCAGAGTCCGTCATCTGTTCCTCTGTGGTCAGCCATTTTTTTCTAGAATATTCCTTGGGCCACATGAAAGTTGCAGCCCCATTTCTTTGTAACTTCCTTACCATGGAACCCCTGACATATTCTCTGATACTTCTAGATGATTTTTAATCAGTTTGCTGTGACTGTTAGCATCCTGTATAAGGTTACATAACAGCAAAATGCAAGTATAGGTTGAATAGCCAACATTGTTCTTGAATCTGGGTTTCAAAGACATTGAGTAAATTAAATGGGGATGTGACATTCTTCCTCTGTGTTTGCTTTAGCTGTCTGCTCTTCTAGGTCTTGTCTTTCCCTCCAGTCCAGTAAGGCAAATGATAGGCTGCTTTGTACTCCTCCTTCCTAGAATTGTGGAATTCTATGCCTGTAATGAACATTTGTTTGTTTTACCCTAAGATTTGTTAGCAAAATTGTAACTGAGAATGGATTGACATATGATATGATATGATATGATATGATATGATATGATATGATATGTGTGTCTCTGTGTGTATACGGTATTTTTACCTCTGAAAATAATTTAATGTCCCTTGAGATAATCTTGATATGTCTATGAATACTTTAATATTTTCATATTTCTTGCAACACATTCACTTGTCGCTAGCAATGCTGGAAGTTGGAGGTCTGATTTGTAGGCAAAGGTTTGTCTTGTCTGTTGTAAGACGTTTTATTTAGTTTTACATTTACCTGCATCTCAGTTTCTTTAACCATTAATTTTTAATGTTTATATGCTTACTATATCACTGATAAGTAGTTCATAGTTTACATATAATAAATTAACATATATATATTTAAATTTATTTTGTCAATCTTTGTTTTTTAAACCAAAGATTTTAATCCATTTATGTTAGTTTTCTTTCCCAACATTTAGATCCATATCTGTGATCTTGTTATGTGCTTTCAGTTTCTAAGGTTTTAGGCTTTCTTCTATTTCCGTAGTCTTCTTTTCTGTATTTCCCTTATGCTATATGAAGTTACAATCTCCATGAAGATTCCCGCCATGGTTTTTCTAGATACTGTAGTGGCTAAGCTTAACAGAGTCTCTTGTTAATGATTATCTCTATTTTCTCCCAGGGTAACATAAGAAGTTTAAAATAAGATCCACTCGCCCCCTTCTGAACTTTCATGCTGTTTTCCTCATTCTATTTAGATATTAGCTCCATAAATTAGGTATCATAGTGAGCGAAATACAATCACTATGACAACTCATCCTTCACTTTTGAAAATATAATCTTAGAATTTGACTCTTTATGATCCATAAATTATATTTATATTTTTACTGTGTGTCCCTGATGTATTCACAGATTTCTAAAACCAAGTGTTTGGTGTTATTTATTCTTCATTAGTCTATAATGCCAGGACAGTGTGATGTCCTGAGCAGGTGCTTAATAAATACGTTCTGGCTCATCGATTTCACATCCGATTATACTCATGAGTTTTCATTAAATGAGAAAATTTAGCCTCGAAATGGAAACATTTGGAGGTTCTTCTGCTGTGGTTAGCACTGATTTGTTGTGCCTCACTGGTGTGACACTGACTCTGTGGAAATTTTAATTACTAAGCCAGTTTGGCACTGGAAGTGGTGGGTGGAAAGATTGATAAACAAACAATGAGGAATAAAAAATAGTACTGTTTTTTTTGTGCCTTTGGGAATGCAGTAAGAATAATCTGCTTCCAATTTTCATTTGCTACTTGTCCACCTAACTATGCCCTTTAGTTTTTATCATATTCACACTGTGTAGAGGAAGCTCTGATACACTGTATTCTTTTGCCTTCTCTTCTATCCAATAAGTTCATGGTAGACCTAAGATACTCCACACCCTCTTTCTATATATCCATTCTGTTCTTTGTCACTATCCCAGCATCTTTTAAATGAAAAGCTTCTCCTTGTGTTATGCATTGAACATCCTTGCGATTTTTTTTTTTTTTTTACCTAACAGTATCTGATATAAAAAATAGCTTAGAAACAAACTGAATCAGCTTAGAATAATAATGGAAGGACCCCATATTAGAAGTTTCTTAATTTTATTGCCTGTGGCCAAAGATTAATAAGAATTACTTTTATTTATTTTCAAGTTATTTGCCTAAAAGGTTCATGTATTTTCTTTTTTTTTATTGATATATTTTTTATTTACATTTCAAATGATTTCCCCTTTTCTGGACCCCCACTCCCCGAAAGTCCCATCAGCCCCTTTCCCTCCCCCTGTTTTCCCACCCAACCCTTCCCCCTTCCCTGTTCTGGTTTTCCCCTATACTGTTTCACTGAGTCTTTCCAGAACAAGGGGCCACTCCTCCTTTCTTTTTGTACCTCATTTGATGTGTGGATTATGTTTTGGGTATTCCAGTTTTCTAGGTTAACACCCACTTATTAGTGAGTGCATACCATGATTCATCTTTTGAGTCTGGGTTACCTCACCTAGTATGATATTCTCCAGCTCCATCCATTTGCCTAAGAATTTCATGAATTCATTGTTTCTAATGGCTGAATAGTACTCCATTGTGAAGATATACCACATTTTTTGCATCCACTCTTCTGTTGAGGGATACCTGGGTTCTTTCCAACTTCTGGCAATTATAAATAGGGCTGCTATGAACATAGTAGAGCATGTATCCTTATTACATGCTGGGGAATCTTCTGGGTATATGCCCAGGAGTGGTATAGCAGGATCTTCTGGAAGTGAGGTGCCCAGTTTTCGGAGGAACCGCCAGACTGATTTCCAGAGTGGTTGTACCAATTTGCAACCCCACCAGCAGTGGAGGAGTGTTCCTCTTTCTCCACACCCTCTCCAGCACCTGCTGTCTCCTGAATTTTTAATCTTAGCCATTCTGACTGGTGTAAGGTGAAATCTCAGGGTGGTTTTGATTTGCATTTCCCTAATGACTAATGAAGTTGAACATTTTTTAAGATGCTTCTCCGCCATCTGAAGTTCTTCAGGTGAAAATTCTTTAACTCTGTACTCCATTTTTAATAGGGTTATTTGGTTTTCTGGAGTCTAACTTCTTAAGTTCTTTACATATATTGGATATTAGCCCTCTATCTGATGTAGGATTGGTGAAGATCCTTTCCCAATTTGTTGGTTGCCGATTTGCCCTTTTGATGGTGTCCTTTGCCTTACAGAAACACTGTGGAGGTTTCCGCCATTTTTACCTCCTGGAGTGTTTAAAGGATTATTATTAGATTTTTTTTTCTGTTTATGGTTTGTCCCTCAGTGTTACTTTTCCTCTTATAAGGATCCATTTAAAATATGTGTAAGTATAGTGAGGATTGCATCAGGAGTTCATAGAAGGGAGCATTTAGAGTAGATGTCCCATGCATGAGACGCTATTGCTTAGTAATAATGTTGGTAAACCTTTACAAGCTGACTTCTTTGAGTTTGTTTGTTTGTCTGCTTTGTTTTAGCACATGCATATTTCTGCTGGTACTTTCTTTTTTCTGTTTTTTGTTTTCTATAACTACATCATTGGTTAACTTTCTTGATGTTCAGAACATTATGGTGATGGGAGCATATGGTTCAGGATAGTTTTTACAGCATGGGCAGGGAAAGAGGGAAGGAGAAAGTGGAGGAGAGAGAGATACAGAGACAGAGACAGGGAGACAGAGACAGAGAGACAGAAAGAGAGACAGACAGACAAGACACAGGAGAACCTGAACATGCAGGGGAAGAGAAGAGGGAAATACAGAAGACATTTTCAAAAGCTCCCAAATAGTACCATCTGAAAAGCAGCAGCCTCCCAGGTTATACACTTTTTCTGGAAACACTTTAAACGCAAATCATTATCTTTCTACTAGTAAGATGACCTATGATATACATGATGCATTTCAACTCTTCACACCACTTTTATAATAGAACTGATTTACTTTATTACAGTGATGAGGCTGAATGAGTTGGGTTTTTTTAAGTAGAAATTAAATGTAATTAGTGTGTGTGTGTGTGTGTGTGTGTGTGTACAGTAATCAGTCATCTCCTTCTACTGTGTAGGTCTTGTGGAGCAAACTCAGCGTGTCTCTCTTAGTGGCATGCACCTTTATCCTCTGAGCCACCCCTCAGGCACTACCTAAAGGTGCATGACACTCATAGTTTTGACTAATAGGTTTCTAGGTCTGTATTACTTTCTTAAGGATTAAAATTTCTGGCCATAAGGCTTTTGAAATCTTTCTATGATTTCTTAGGAGACTGAATAAAGTACGACCAAGGAATATTTAGTAAAATCTAATGCACTTTAACATTTTAAAAATAGAGAAAAATTTCCCTTCTCACATACTCAAAGCTTTAAGGCTTATTTAGAGCTAATTGAGCATATTGGAATTATGTGTTATTTATAATTTTATTAGCTGAGTCTAAAAACCAAAGAAAGGGTAAATGTCAAGTTCCTTTCCATTATTAGCCTGTGTTATGAATTTAAGGTCTTTTGCTCTATTTTGGAGTTATCATTAGAGGAGATTATAGGGCTGGCTATCTACCGATTCCCAGCTGTGGGAGAGCGCGCCGTGCATTCATTTAGAGCTCTAGAAATTAAATTAAGAGGAGTTATCTTTCGAAACATCCAAAAAAGTTTATTGAGCTTGGTGAGTTTAATTTCAGTGCATTTAATGAGAGTCAAAGGTGGGTTCATTTAGTGAAGGCTGTTGGATGGAAACAGCTATTTCATGTAGAGAATGGAAGAGCTGAGAATGTCTTACAATTAACATTTTGCTTCTAATATATCAGTTATACAAAAGCTATTGAGAGTTTGTTGAATGTTAACACCATGTAAATCACTGGCAGTCAACCTTAACTTCCATGTGTGCTAGGAGAGGTCATTTAAATATCCAGTTTAACCCTGCTGATACAAATACAGCCTCATCTTCTGGAATAAGAACGTTGGACTAATTCAGTGTTGATGCTTCGAAACATGCAGAGTCTTAACTTGAAGGAGCTGGGCGCGCGTGTGCACGTGCACACACACACATGCGATTATCACTCAGTCATAAAAAAAGAATGACATTTTTTTTTCATTTGAAGGAAATGGATGGAATTGGACATCATCACCATAAGCAAAAATAATCAGGACATAGAAAGGTGTGTGTTGCACGGATCTTTTATCTGGAAACTGAAAAAAAACTAACATAAACAAAAATATGATCTGAAAGTAGAGGAAGGGTTGTTATGGAAGGGTAATGAGGGAGAGTAGAATTAATTAAAACACTATATATGCACATGTGCAAAGACCATCACTCATTAGCACATATAATTAATATGAGTAACAATTTATGGTAATAACAAAAGAGAACCAGAGAGGCAAAGCACCAGGGCACAGCTAGCATCAGAGATTCCATTCCCATCCCCATCAGATGCTCTGTGCAGTGGATGCTCTCCAGATGTCTGTGCACCCTCCCTTCGAATTCTGTGTAGCTTCACCTATTGCTGGTTCTTACTTTGCTGGCTGACAGTTGACCCTGCCATTCCTTTTTTTTTTATTGGATATAGTTTTTATTTATATATCAAATGTTGTCCCCTTTCCTGATACCCCCACACAGCCGAAAATCCTCTAACCCCTCCCCCTGCTCACCAATCTACCCACTCCTGCTTCCCTGTCTTGGCATTCTCTTATACTGCAGCATCTAGCCTTCTCAGGACCAAGGGCTCTCCTCCCTTTGATGACCAACAAGGCCATCCTCTGACGCATGTGCATCTGGAGCCATGGGTCTCTCCATGTGTATTCTTTGGTTGGTGGTTTAATCCTTGGGAGCTCTGGGGGTACTGAGTGGTTCAAATTGTGCTGCAAACCCCTTCAGCTCCTTGGGTCCTTTCTCTAGCTACCTCACTGGGGACCCTGTGCTCAGTTTCATGGATGGCTGAGAGTGTCCTTCTCTGTATTTGTCAGGCACTGGCAGAGTCTCCCAGGTGACAGCTATATCAGGCTCCGGTCAGCAATCACGTACTGGCATCTCTAATAGTATCTGGGTTTTGTAACTGTATATGGGATGGATCCCTAGGAGGGACAGTATCAGGATGGTTTTTCCCTCAAGCTCTGCGCCACATTTTGTCTCTGTATCTCCTGCTGTGGATATTTTGTTCCCCCTTCTAAGAAGGACCAGAGTATTCATACTTTGTTCTTCCTTCTTCTTGAGCTTCATTTGGTCTGTGAATTGTATTTTGGGTATTCCAGGCTTCTGGGCTAATATCTACTTATCAGTGAGTGCATACCATGTGTGTTCTTTTGTGATTGGATTACCTCACTCATTTCTGGGTCTTCAATTCTATTCCATTGATCTACTTGCCTGCGTCTGTACCAATACCACAGTGTTTTTATCACTATTGCTCTGTAATACAGTTTGAGATCAGGGATGGTGATTCCCCCTGAAGTTCTTTTATTGCTGAGAATAGTTTTTGCTCTCCGGTGTTTTTTATTATTCCAATGAATTTACAAATTGCTCTTTTCTAACTCTATGAAGAATTGAGGTGGAATTTTGATAGGGATTGCATTGAATATGTAGATTGCTTTAGGCAAGATGGTCATTTTTACTATATTAATCCTGCCAATCCATGAGCATAGATCTTTCCATCTTCTGAGATTCTCTTCAATTTCTTTCTTCAGAGACTTGAAGTTCTTGTCATACAGATCTTTCACTTGCTTGGTTTGAGTCACACCAAGGTATGTAATATTATTTGCGACTATTGTGAAGGGTGTAGTTTCCCTAATTTTTTTTCTCAGTCTGTTTATCATTTGAGTAGAGGACAGCTACCAATTTGTTTGAGTTAATTTTATATCCAGTCACTTTGCTGAAGTTGTTTATCAGGTTTAGGAATTCTGTGGTGGAATTTTTGGGGTTACTTAAGAATTTGGTCATATCTGCAAATAGTGATATTTTGACTTCTTACTTTCCAATTTGTGTCCCTTTGACCTCCTTTTGTTGTCTATTTGCCCTAGCTAGAACTTCAAGTACTATATTGAATAGATAAGGAGAGAGTGAGCATCCTTGTCTAGTCCCTGATTTTAGTGGAATTGCTTCAAGTTTCTCTCCTTTTAGTTTGATGTTGGTTACTGGCTTGCTGTGTATTTCTTTTACTATAGGAATTATTAATTATTATGAATTATTTAGGAATAGTCCTTGAATTCCTGATCTTTCCAAGACTTTTATCATGAAGCAATGCTGAATATTGCCAAATGCTTTTTAGCATCTAATGAGATGATGTGTTTTTTTTCCCTTTGAGTTTGTATATATAGTGTGTACTGGCTGGTTTTGTGTGTCAACCTGATGCAGGCTGGAGTTATCACAGAGAAAGGGGCTTCAGTTGGGGAAGTGCCTCCATGAGATCCAACTGTGGGGCATTTTCTCAATTAGTAATCAAGGCAGGAGGGTCCCTTGTGGGTGGTAAGATCCCTGGGCTGGTGCTCTTGGGTTCTATAAGAGAGCAGGCTGAGCAATCCAGAGGAAGCAAGCCAGTAAGAAACATCCCTCCATGGCCTCTGCATCAGCTCCTGCTTCCTGACCTGCTAGAGTTCCAGTCCTGCCTTCCTTTAGTGATGAACAGCAGCATGTTGAAAAGAGTGTACAAATTGGTTAGTAGATTTCTGAATACTCCCCAGAGAGTAGATAGTTAAATGAAACTGATTAGACATGTATTTTGTCGAATGTAAGTGATGATGATAGTAAGCCAAACACCTTATTTCAGTAAGATATCATGATCACATTAGGAACAAGGGGCTAATATACTATATTTCCCTTCATTTTCAGAGATACAGAATTAGATAAATCAAATGTGAGATTTTGTTTGTATTTTACTTTGTGTAGAAATAGTTTGCACTCTTGAAAATCTCAGCATCTAGTATCATCAGTATTACTTCCAACTTACATATCTAAATTTCTGTTACTCATCTTCATCATCTATTAAAATCTTCCTTATTCTAGTCTTAATTCCTTGTAATATTTTATATTTTGTTTTCTTCTCTTTTTTTAGATACAGAAATGGAGTAGTACTTCACACATTTCTAATGTGCTCCATTTACTCAAAACTATGGTGTGCTATCCTTGATTCTTCAGTAGGAAACACACATCCAGCTATGTTGACAGAAGCCATATTTCCTCCTAAAAGCATGATTGATGAAATCATTTTGCAGCCAAAGAGCTCATGACCAATTCATTTCAAGCTTCAGATCAATTTTGACAACACGAAGAATTTTATATAGCAAATGAAAAACATTCACTGGAAACTTTCAACCAGTACCACAGGCATTGCCATACTCCATATAAGCTCACAGCAAGCTCTAGAGCTCCTCCTTAACACCACAAGGGGCCCTGCTGGGCCAAAGCATCCTGCAGACCGCCCTTAAGGAAAGCTTGTGGCTAGTTGAGTTTTTGAGTTTCTGGTAGTTTTGAGTGCAGCTAACATGATTCAATATAAAAATCAGAGCACACACTCATTTTCCCTAAGGTATTGGCTTTGTTGGTCAAGTCCCACCATGCTTGGTTGCTTTATCTTGGGTTGATAGGTTCCAGACAACCCCATGCATGAAATTAGAGATATTTTGGCATATCTGAACTGACATTGTAGTTTGAAGAGGCCCATAGTTCTCTCTCTCTCTCTCTCTCTCTCTCTCTCTCTCTCTCTCTCTCTCTCTCTCTGTGTGTGTGTGTGTGTATGGGTGTACTCATGCTATGTGTGTTTTCTCTCTGCAGGTGTGACATTCTCAGGGGGAGAAGTGTTCAGTGTGAGCAAACATGACTAATGACTGTGAGATGTTTGTTTGCAAATAGACAAGAATCAGCTGTGTAGCATCCATAGCCGAATGCTTGCCTTAGGGAAGTGCTGTTGGGTTTGGACTATAAAGGCTTCCCTTATAGACCTAGGCCTTTCTTTTAACACATTTTCTTTAGAATTTCAACATTTTATCCATGAGCAGTTAACATGGTACCAGCATTTTTTTTTTTGTGTGTGTGTGTGTCTGTTTATTTACTTGACTATGTGACAAGAAATTCTGATTCGAACTAAAGTACGCATAGGTGACAGGGTTCATCACTCAGGCAGGACGTGCCTCTTCCTGTAGTTTTTTACATTTACTAATTTAGTGTGGGTGGTGTGCATGTGTGTGCACATTCACATGTATGTGCCTTAACTTGCAAACGCAGATCATCGATCACACAGGATTGAAGGATTGTACTCCGTCATCAGGTTTGGTGGCAAGTGCCTAAACTCACTGAGCATTTTGCTGAGCATACTTCTCTCCTATCTTTCAAGTTTTTATGTATTTATCTCCTCATTCTTTCTGCTGGAGGCTAATTCTTTGAAGGCAAAAGCATTTTAAGTCTTCTTGTTGTTTTGTTGTTCATCCACTCTGTCTCAAAACCAAAATGGTGTCTCACACGTGTTTTGAAAATATGCATAATAAATAAGTACATATTTCACCGTTTCCTCAGCATATTTTAAATATTTAAATGTTTTAAGATGTGATATGTAGCATAATTTTCCATTATCCAATTCTTACCTTATATAATCATAACAAAACCACTTGCTAAATAAGTATTTAAACTTATCCTTTAATAATTATTTATGAGTCTGAGTAACAGTAAAATGATATTAGTTATTATGAACTTAGTATAATCTACACATAAAGGACAGAGCAATGGTTTTAGTTACTGTAGTTATCCCAAAGGAGTTAAGAACCTAGATGTCTTGAAGGACAAAGGACAAAGATAATTCAGATCTTAAAAGGCGACATTTTGTTTGTTTGCTTTATTTGTTTGTTTCTGATTCTGGTGCCATGTTAAGTGCTTTTCCTTTTTGTCTGGGGCTTGTTTTATTATATTTATAAGTATTTCAAGATTCTTTTTCTTGCATATTGAAATCAAACATGCAACTACGACAATCACTATAATATTTAAACTCCCTCTGAGGAACTGATCTTTGCATCTATTTAAGCAGAATATTTGTTTTCAGAGCCCTGGGCTCAAGATTTCTAGTGCTCCTTTTAAGTTCACATCTGAAGTTGTCCTAAATCACAGGGTAGTCTCTCATCCTTCCCAGTGCTTTACCTAGAAGGCTCTTAATTTATGGTTCAATTCAGCTCCAAGTGATATCCTTTTGAGTTACAGAATTCCTATGAACATTTTCGGTAATTTGTATATTTAGTAACTCAAACTTAGATTTTTTGTATCTTCATTATCAATAATTTTCACTTGACTGACTGTAAGTGGACTCCTATTCCTCATATTTGTCTTTTACCCTTTGATAGCCAGGCAGCTTATGTATTTGTAAGTATCTGTTATGCATATAGACCTTGAGGCTGTGAAAAAGGGCCAACTAGAGTGGTAGTTTTCATTTTTCTATGATTATATATTTTCTTTTTTTAATAGTTTTTTTATTTCTTAAGATTTGTTTATTTATTATATGTAAATGCATTGTAGCTGTCTTCAGACACATCAATATAGGGTGTCAGATCTCATTACAAATGGTTGTGAGCCACCATGTGGTTGCTGGGATTTGAACTCAGGACCTCTGGGAGAGCAGTCAGTGCTCTTAACCGCTGAGCCATCTCTCCAGTCCGATAATATATTTTCATAGGCCGTCTCAATTTCATTTTCCATTTTATGTGCTATTTACAAGTGTATTGTCAACAACACTGTATTGTCAACATCCAAGTCTAGAATTTAGATATTCTTGACTTATATCCCATGAGCAATAGAAGCTGTAGCTTTGGCATTAAATTAACCCTGGAGAGTCATCTTAATTTATTAAAATCATCCTATGCAGAGAAAAATCTGTCTTTCCTAGAAAATCCTGCATTTCTGGGTATAAGTAATAGACTAACTCATTTGCTAGGTTTCCCAACAAAGATTAGTTCTGTTTATTTAGATACAGTTCAGAAAGTTGTCCCGATTGGATCCTGCAGTGAAATAGGGGCAAGGGAAAGACACTCGGAAAGCAGAAGGCAAGCATCTGCTGTTTGTCCCCCAGATTGATGAGTTCAGCTCCAGCGGAAGACTGGGTACTAATTAACTCATTAAACAGCTCCCGCTGTGATTCCTCAATGTAATTTTGGGTTGGACTGATGTTTAGAGACTTAAAAATCTCATTGTAGAAGTTTGTCTTTGTAAACCACTCATGGAATGCTTAGAGATATCAGAAAAATGTCATTTGCTCATACAGCAGTAAGGAAGTGCTACCATCCCGAAGTGTTAGTATGTAGGTAAGTGTAAGCATTTAGTATGCATAAGCATTTTTTTGCTTAGCTGTCTAAATGCTAATTTAGCTAATAAATATGAATTAAAGTGGCAGGTTTTATTGATAGTAGGAACCTTTTTTGACTGTGAGTTTGTATCTGTGCCTAATTCTGAAGAATTACACTGCTCAGTTACAATTCACCCAGGAAACATATCCAGCATGTATTCTAATGGCAAGGCTAATGTACTAATGCACTATTATAAAAAGGAATGAAAACTGTCCTGAAGTGATTTATTTCATGAATTAGAATGGAGATCCTGGCTCTCCAGGGTGCACATCACACTATGCTTTAGAACCATCCGTACATGAGCCCCAGTGTGCAGTCTACTATGCAGACTTCTACATTGTGACATTCTAGCTCCAAGTGTATTAAGCAAAAGTTTGGTTACCCTGTATGTGGCACATTGCTTATGACATTTGTCTGATGTTCAATTGGCTGTGCATATGTCATAGAGCATAGCTATCCAGCATGCAGCTCAATACTGGCTTGGTTAGCCAATATTTATTACCACCAGAGAGAACTCCTTTCCTGGGAGAGTACAGTGGTTGTAGTGGTTTGCATATGCTTGTCCCAGGGAGTGGCACTATTAGAAGGTGTGGCATTGTTAGAGGAAGTGTGTGGGCCAGCCTAGTAGGAATATGGAAGACAGTGGTTCTGAGGGTCATTTGAGCTGTTTAGGTTTGCTGGACCAAGAGGTTTCAGTGGAGAACTTTAATATGTGGCCGAGAGACTATTTTTGTGATGTTTTGTGAAGAACATGGTTGCTTTTTGCCATTGTCTGAAGAGACTGCCTAAGGCTAAGGTAGAGAAATTTATATTAATTGCATCGACAAAGGAAGTCTCAAAAAAGCCCAACAGAGACTTTGTTCTCTGGTTAAGTCTGATGAAGAGCATTTTGAACAAACATAGCAAGCTGAAAAAGGAAAAATACAAAACATATATTCAAGGATATTAAATTGAATTAAGGGAGTAGTGACCTTGGGGGAAGATTCCACCAAGCTAAATTTAGGTCCAGGCATGGTAGTTCTAGTCTTTAATCTCAGGAGGCAAAGATAAGCAGATCTCTGAATTCAAGGCCAGCCTAGAATAGAGCAAATTCTAAGTGAAGAAAAACTTAAACCCAGGCTTGGTGGACTACACCTTTAATCCCAGTGTTTAGGAGACAGGCATGCAGATCTCTGAGTTCAAAGTCAGTCTATGCAACAGCCAAGCTTAGGCAGTGAAGGAATTGGAACAAAGGAAGCTAGTGATAATGTAATAGAACCAGAGCACAATGTTCCAGCTTCTGAAAGCAGCAGAACTCAGCAGCTTCGGCCATATTTAAGAGGAGGAGACTTCTGGGACAGTTGATGCTGGTTAGCTGGAGCTAAGAAATTAGTGATGATTAAGAGGAGACCAGTATCACTGAGGTGAGATCTTCTGGGAAGTGTTTCCTGAGAGTACAAAGAAGCTGTCTTCCAGAGATAACCAAGGTTGTACCTCATGCTGCAACTGTACTTGGTAATGTGTAAGAATCACCCAGGTGGCACTTGTTTTGAAGGCATGAAGGCATCATGAAGAACAGCTGAGGCTTGGCAGTGTAAGTGGCCATGGAAGGCCATTAGTGAAAGTGCAGCCTCAGTTGTAGTTGATGCCCCAGGACTGAAGGGGTCATGCAAAGGAGTTGAGGCTTGGTACCATGAAGAGAGCCTAAGAGAGGCTATTGGTGAAACCTAGTGGAAGACCCCAGCATATTGGAGATACCAGTACCATGGGCTGGGCATCAAGAACAGCTGTGGCAGTGGAACGGATCAACCTAAACTTAGAGTGCTACAGAGGGCAGAGCTAGAGATGCACAGAAGATCTTGTGTTGATCTTAAACACTGGAACAAGAAGCTGTGAAGCTGAAGTTGACTTGGGGACCCCAAGATGTTAAAGATGCCAGAGTCACAGGATGCCTGCCAAGAAAAGCTGCTAACAGGGAGTGGAACCAGTCCAGGAGAAAGAACCTTGTTGCAGTCAACAAAGATGAAAAAGGAGTTGAAGATTGGAAGACTGCTTTGCCACGTTTGTTCAACAAGCACTTTGCTGACAGCTGTCTCACCAGCTCCTAAGGTTTTGTAAGGGTGCTAGAGATATACTGGACTGTTACTGTTATTTAAACAGATAGTGCATACACTTGACCAGGAGTGAATGCTTTGAAAATAATCTGAGATAAGTAGTGGTATCTTCCATGAAAAACTTTAAGCAAGTTGTAAACATTTAGTTTTCTCTAATTATACAGTTATTTATATTACAGATTATATATATTATTATTCTTTGAAAATTTCATGTGTACAACCTATGTTGTTCACATCCATCCATTACTCTCTCACTACCAACTTTCCCCAGGCCTACCATCATTTCTCTTTTTCAACTTCATGTCTTCCTCTTATAACTTTTATTACTTTTTAATTTTTTTAACCCATTGAGTCCAGTTCAAGTGTACTCGAACATGGGATTATCTACCATGTTCATGTACTTTTCAGTGGATCACAATTCTAAAGAGAATTCACTCTCCCCCTTAGCAGTCATCAACTGCTAATAACTTCTCCACTAGGGATGGGATCTTAAGACCCCCTCCCAAATCGACACTGGGATTTTTAACTGGCTTGATATTGTTCAGGCCTGGTGTAGGAAACCACTGATATTTTATGTATTTTGATATAGATTAACCTCTCAGAGCCCAAGCATCATAATAGAGCATCTTTAGCTACCTCCAGTACAAATCTAGCTGAAGAAATATGATCCATTATGTGAACTGAATTACCCCTTCTGCATGAGCATTTTATTGAGGGCTTAAAGATGTTTCTGTACCAGGCCAACACGACCAACTGAAAAGTGACAAATAGTGATTAGTTCAGCTCACACAAAAATATCACAGTGTTGCCTCTCTGTGCCAGGGAAGGAATTAGTCATAGAGCACCTAGTAAAACTCCCAGTGCAGTGCAGCCTCCGCAGGTCGTGCTTCTTTTCCTCCACCTTCTAAGAAAGGATCATGTTTCTGAAGTATTTTTAAGTGACCAAACATTGCAATATTTTTTATTGGATATTTTATGTATTTACATTTTTTTACATTGACGGTGGGTTTTCCTTCCAATCCCCTTTCCTGGTTTCCCCTCCTCCCTCCCCCTGCTTCTATGTGACTGTTTGTTATTCAACAATCCATAGAAAAGGTGCAGTATGCCATGAGAAGCCTGCTGCTTGGATGGACTTACCGTTCTCTCCTCTGCTCTCCCCAGACCCACTTTCTGAAATTAATACCCTCTTATTTAAAGAATATTGACACATCCTTATTTTATTATCATTCTAAACATCTTATGTAGTTTTCCATAACATAGTAATATATGTTTTTGTGAGCCATTCTTCGGGCTGTCAGGTGCCTCACTGTCCTAAGCAACATGCATGCACATTGAGATCAAATCTGTTCAGAAACTACCAACTTTGAGAAATCAGGTTCACTTTTTCTATTTTTGAAATGATTTTTTTTTTTTTTTTACATTGACGGTGGGTTTTCCTTTTTGAAAAATTCTTACTTTTTCTTTGGAAATTTCTTTTTTTTTATTCAGTCTTAGACATTAGTATGGAAAAAGGACACAGAATTGTGTGCTTGTGTGTTTGTTAAGGAGTCAGGATTTATAACTCTATCACTTAATTGCTCCACTAAACACCTGCTTTCAAATTTCAGAGTCGATTCTGAAGGCAATATAATTACATATAGAATTGTCTTCTAAGAAAGAAACTCTCCCAGAAACATTTACTCTGAGCCTGAGCAGGAAACTGAATAAAGATTTTGTTGTTGTTCAGTGTCTTTCTTATATAATCACCATCCAAAACATTACTCAGTTTCAAATATAGATAAATAGATTCCCAGTTCAAAAATAGTAATGCAGTTAGGCAATGTTGCTGTACTTTTAGGAAAAATGTAAAAATACATTATTTACTAAGATTTCACTAAGTAATCTTTTCACTAGTCTTTTACTAAGATTTCACTAAGGAAATAATCTCAAATTAAAATGTCCTTACGTAGCAGAAGGTCGCCCTATCTTGGTTCTATAAATTTAAAAACATAAACACATGAGCCATATTGTGATTTAAAAGCTCACAGGGCATTGGCTTTTGCATTGAGCCAAATTCTGAATAATACATTTTCTTTACCTGTAAGTTTGTTTTCTATTTTGAATTTCTTCTATTTTTGCTGTGCGGTGAGAATAAAGGTTGGTTCCATTTCCTGTGGAAACCCTGTTGCCCTGCCTCTTGTGCTGGGGACTGCAGGGGGTCCTCCATTTAACTGCCTGGAGATCCTCTGACACAGCACTGACGGCTCCATTCCTGCATCCGTTGCAGTCACTTATCTGCATAAGTTATCCCTAGCAGTGTCATCCTTTATCATCTAGGCTTTACAAATGTTAAAATTTCCCTTTAAATATTTCATGGTACTTGGTTTTTAAATGCTTTGTTTTCTAATTTGTCATTTTAATTACTTCTCGAAGTATTATAAAAAATAAAGTTAGGGACCAGTAAGGTGAGTCAGTGGGTAAAAGCCCTCACCACCTGTAAGCGTAGCTTTCACTCACCTGATGTAATTGTTGTTGTCCTGGAGGAACACTGTGAATAAGCTCAGCCTTTCTAGTCCTTTCTAACCTCTGGATAGCTGCTTCAACTCAGCTGCTCTGGCTGAAACGCCTCTCCAAGGTAATTCAATCTGCATTCTCTTAGCTTCTCACTGAATTGCTCTGCTGGGCCTCAAGCTAAGTCTGGCAATTTGTTCTAATCTTCTGGTTCCTTCTTAGTATCTGGCTCCCACTGCCTCTGCTGACCTGCACTGAACTGATGAACTAAGGAACTCACCTCCCCTGCACTGCACTCACTGCACTGGCCCCCAACTCACTGACAGAACTGACCTTGTGCTGCTCCTAAAAAGCTTTTCTTCTGGGTGATTTCCTATCTCTGACTCATTCTGATTCATCACTTCGTCTGCTCTTCAGTTAGACGCCATGATTTGGGTCTAAAGGTATATATGAAGTCATTTTAGCCAGAGGGATTAAGGATGTTTACTGAGGGCAGGTCTGTATCCCAGCCAGATCACACATTCTTTGAAGGATGAGTTGCCATGTGGCTGGATTAAAAGTCCTCTAAAACCACCCCACCTCATATCCCGAGTGCAACCCTTGGCACCCACTTGGTAGAAGGAGAGAACAGACTCCTGAAAATTGTTCTCTGACCTCCTTAGACACAGGGTGCTGAGTGTGTGCCCTGCCTCACTCCCACAATAAATAAATAAGTGGAAAAAATCAATTAAAAAGAAATAAAGCTAGATCTTTGTTTATTCTCTTTGTGTCTTACAATGTGACCAAATGCTTATTCACTCTTAGGAGTTTTGGTGAATTTCTGAATAATGTACCTTTGTACACTCATGCTATTTACATGTAAACACTATTTTCCACTTTCAATTAGTATGGTTGCTATTGTTTCCTTAAGTACTTCACTATAAACTATATTGTCATCTATAGGTTTTAATAGACCATCTCTACCACCATCAAAATATTTCCACCCAGTTCTGGCTTGCTTGCTTTCTTTCTTTCTTTCTTTCCTTCTTTCTTTCTTTCTTTCTTTCTTTCTTTTTCTTTCTTTCTTACATTAAATGTGGCTAGTATGTAAGTATGTTAGAGATCAATGATAGATTACTGTCCTAGCGTGTAGCATGGGTGAGTCTTAGGTTCAAGCAGAGAGATGAGGAGTCCTTTTTTGAATGCTTTGTATATACGATTTTATATTTATAATGTCTTTAAATTTTTCTCAAAACTAAATAAACAAGATATTATTGGGAGGCATTTGAAAGTGGAAACTTGGGAAGACTAAATAACTGGTGATCATAAACTAGTGTGCGTCCTTAGAGGTGGATATAGATTCAACTGGTTCATATCTCTCACGCTCTTATTCTCAACAGCTGCTTAGGACACACATTTATGTGCAAGGTACTAACAGATGGCTATTAGAAGAGCTTCTTTTTGAATGAATGTATATTATATGTTCATCAATATATAAAATTTTATTTGCATCACACATTTCTAGAAGCAAATATGTAAAATCTCCATCAAACTCTGTATTTCTTTATAAATGTAAGTGCGGGAGGCTAACTTTAACCTGGGTCCTGTTCTTCAATGAGTGCATTTGTTTGTTTCATATAAAAATTATTTTTCTCATCATGTCAGGCCTTATAGTGGATTAGAAGAAACTGCATAGCCCTCCTCAATGCTGCCATGTGAACTCAAACTCAGATGAATGTAGACAAGCTGGACTCTGAGCAGCTGTGAGGCCATGGGTGCCAGCTGAACTGTACAGACCTCACTTTGTGTCTGTCAGCAGAAGACTGGTGACAGTCACTGAGGTGCTTCAAAGATCCCAAGAGGATTGTCCTGTTCGAGCTATGTCTGCATGTTGGTACCTGAGGGATTTTGTGTGTGTGTGTTTTGTTCTTTATTATTATTATTTATTATTATTATTAATTATTTTTAACTTGGTGATAAACATTGAGAGGAATGCTTGAGCACTGATTAGATACAGACAAGAATTTTTATTATATTATTCTACACCAAATCTTTTCGGAAAATGAAATAGTGAGTGACTTCTATGCTACCCTATTAAGTAATCATCCTTCTGAAACATGGTGAGCTATGTGGTTGGTCAGCTCACAGTTACTGAAGTCTGGTGTGCACATTGATACATACTCAGGTTAGATTTGCATATTGTTTTCATCTTCAGATACATGATACAAGTTTGTTTGCCTAATGACCAAAACAACCCCTATAAACATTACAAAAGCCATTACTTTCCCTTACCAAGAGACACATTCCAGGTCAATAACTGATAACAATTCAAACAGCTGCCTTTCATGCGTACTCTACACTTTAAATTGCCATTATTTCTTATACTAGTGTGAAACTAATGTGCCTAGTAATAAATTCACATTTTCTCCTTTCTAACTCTTTTGTTTTTTATTAATTTCCGTGTTATTTCTACATTCTCTGATAGTTTGATGTTTGCCATTATCTCTGTCAGCAGCTAGCTCGAACAGGACAACCCTCTTGGGATCTTTGCAGCACCTGAGTTACTCTCACCAGTCTTTTGCTGACAGACACAAAGTGAGGTCTGTACAGTTCAGCTGGCGCCCATGGCCTCACAGCTGCTCAGAGTTCAGCTTGTCTACATTTATCTGAGTTTGAGTTCACATGGCAGCATTGAGGAGGGCTATGCAGTTTCTTCTAATCCACTATAAGGCCTGACATGATGAGAAAAATAATTTTTATATGAAACAAACAAATGCACTCATTGAAGAACAGGGCCCAGGTTAAAGTTAGCCACCTGCACTTACATTTGTTTATTCATTGGTCCTTAGCCAACATGCACACCTTCAAAATATTTGCATTATGTAATGCTTGTTGCTTGCTTGCATTTGCCAGAGCCATCTACAAAGGAAGAGTTAAATTACTTATGAGGGAATTGTTACTTTGAGTGTTGCTATGTAATACAATGAAGCAGCTAAAAACAAGAGCAGCAGACATAAAACAGAGACCCCTTTGTTTATCTCTGTATTAACTATGGTTAGGGTAGCATCTGGCACAAAGGAGTGATCTCCTGTAATCTTTGAGTCAATGAATTCATATGGCAGGAAACTAAAAGAAATTTAAAAAAAGGTCTCTCTATAGGCTGATAGAGACTTACAGGAAAATGCAAAGGCTCCTCTGGAAGCAAAAAGATTCCTTATTCACAAGAGGAGGAGGTGGGTGTGATACTTCATGGGATGCAGAACTTCATGGGATTTGAGCACTGGATGATCTGATCTGAGAGATACTACTCAATAGGAAGGGTCTCGGTTCAGACTGAACTGTGAACTTGCTTGTCTGCTTCGGATAAAGTGTTCCCTGACTTACTTAGGCAGAGTTCCCACCTCTAACCAAACAGCTGTGTAGCTCCCAGCTGTGGAAGTATCTATGACTTCCCTCAGTCTTCACTTCTTTGTCTGTCTTCTCTCAAGTTCAATAAAGGATGCAGATATCTCTTACCTAAATGATTCTGTTTGCTTCAGTTCCTCATTCCCCAAGACCCTTAACAGAGCTAAATGGTGAATCAGATCTAAAATTCAACTTTTCAGCTCATGTCTACGGTTGAGACAAACCTTTCAATGAAATGGTGAGAACTCTCGGTATCTACACGGGAAAGACTAATTACTTTTCTTGGATGGAGACTTTAAGTTGTGACTTGACTGTTATAACTTTGTGGGACTCATCTGCCATTGCATGAAAGCCACACCAAACAACTTTAGAAAATATTAAAAAATGGCCTCACTGGGTGCTGCTCTTGCTCATGTCTGGTGAGAGCCCCTCCCCCCCCAGTAAATTCTTCTTACAGCACAATGTAACAAATGTGATTATGAACAGATGATCCATTTGGTTATTATTGGAAATAGATTCACTCATTTGTTTAATGAAAATTTCTTCTTCTTTTAGCTTAATTTTAGATATGAGAGCTCTAACAGTAGACTTTTTAGTAGGGTAAAATTACATTTTTTAAATTAAAAGCATAAAACGAACATCTCTAACCTCCAAATCTAAATCCAAATTTGAATATTTTTAAGTGCCAACATGATTTTACAAGAGAGAAATTTCACATCTGACAGCATACAACAGCTGCAGCCAAAACAGACACACTCAGCTTGAGGAAAGCTGGTAGAGAGAGAGGTTGTTCTCCCCAGGGAAGAGCACACCAACTGGTTCTCTAGTGCCAAACAGTCATCGCTGAAAACATACATACATACATACATGCATACATGCATACATGTAACATTGTATGGATTCAACAGGGTATATTTAGACATGTATGTATACCTATGTACATGTATGCATGGAACAATAAATAATAAAAGGCCATGAATTTGAAGGAGAACAAGGAGGCTATAAGGAAAGGGTTTGGAGGGAAGAAAGGGAAGGAAGAAATGTTGTAATAAAAACAAAAACACCACCCCAAACAAAAGAAAGAACCACAAATGGTTTTAAAACAAAACCAATCAAATCACCCCATATAAATATATATATATTTGTGTGTGTATATATAATTTACAATATATAATTTAAGTTTTATAATATATGTGTATAATACATACATATATGTATATAATAGATATATATTTTACATATAATATGCATATATTCTAAATATATAAAAAATCCAAATGTAACAACAACCAAACAACCAACCCCAGCCCTGTAAGAATACTTGAATGAAGTTATTTTCAGTCTATGTGTATAAGATGTCTGTGGAATGAATAAATTTTATGTTCAGAATTAGGTTTCATAGAATACATACACACACACACACACACACACACACACATATATATATATATATATATATATAACATTTCATATTTGGAAAAATATGGAATCAAGTCTTTCAGATGATAGGTACTCCAGCCTGTTTATGTTAGAGCTATAACTCCTCACTTGCCCCTGTCTCATTCTTTTTTGTTTGTTTGTTTATTTATTTATTTTCTATACTCTTTGCTTACATTCCGAATGCTTTCCCCTTTCCTGGTTCCCCCCTCCCCATCGGTCTCATAAGCCCTCTTCCCTCTGCTCATTTCCCAATCATCTTCCCTCCCATTTCCCTGTCCTGGAACTCCCCTACAATGCTGGATCAACTCTTTTCAGAACCAGGGCCCTCTCTTTCCCTCTTCTTGGGTATCATTTGATATACTAATTGTGTCTTAAGAATTCAGAGCTTCTGGGCTAATTAATATGCACTTATCAGTGATTGCATTCCATGTGTATTCTTTTGTGATTGGGCTACCTCACTTAGGATGATATTTTCCAGTTCCAAACATTTGCCTAAGAATTTCATGAATTCATTGTTTTTAATTGCTGAGTAGTATTCCAATGTGTAAATTTATCACATTTTCTGTATCAATTCCTCCATTAAGGGACATCTGGGTTCTTTCCAGCTTCTGGCTATTATAAATAAGGCTGCTATGAACATAGTGGAGCAAGTGTCCTTATTGCATGCCAGGGAATCCTCTGGGTATATGCCCAGGAGAGGTATAGCAGGGTCCTCCAGAAGTGTCATGTCCAGTTTTCTGAGGAAACGCCAGACTGATTTCCAAAGTGGTTGGACCATCTTGCAATCCCACCAGCAGTAGAGGAGTGTTCCTCTTTCTCCACATCCTCATCAACACTTGCTGTCTCCTGAGTTAACCTTAGCCATTCTGACTGGTGTGAGGTGAAATCTCAGGGTTGTTTTGATTTGCATTTCCCTAATGATTAATGATGTTGAACATTGCTTAAGGTGCTTCTCAGCATCTGAAGTTCTTCAGGTGAAAATTTTTTGTTTAGCTCTGTAGTCCATTTTTTGAAAGGGTTATTTGGTTCTCTGGGGTCTAACTTCTTGAGTTCTTTGTATATATTGGATATTAGCCCTCTGTCAGATTTAGGGTTGGTGAAGATCAAAATCCCTACTCAGTTCTTCATAGAGTTAGAAAAAGCAATTCTCAAATTCATCTGGAACAACAAAAAACCCAGGATAGCTAAAACTATTCTCAACAGTAAAAGAACTTCTGGGGGAATCAGTATCCCAGACTTCAAACATCACTACAGAGCAATAGTGATAAAAACTGCAAGGTATTGGTACAATGACAGGAAAGTGGATCAATGGAATAGGATTGAAGACCCAGAAATGAACCCACACACCTATGGTCACTTGATCTTGGACAAAGGAGCTGAAAACATCCAGTGGAAAAAAGATAGCCTTTTCAACAAATGGTGCTGGTTCAATTGGAGGTCAGCATGCAGAAGGATGCGAATTGACCCATTCTTATCTCCTTGTACTAAGTTCAACTCCTAGTGGATAAAGGACCTCTACGTAAAACCTGACACACTGAAACTAATAGAAAAGAAACTGGGGAAGACCCTTGAGGGCATGGGCACAGGGGAAAAGTTCCTGAACAGAGAACACCAATAACTTACACTCTAAGATCAAGAATTGACAAATGGAACCTCATAAAATTACAAAGTTTCTGTAAGGCAAAGGACACCATCAAAAGGACAAAACAGCAACCCCTTTCTCAACCTATTGGCATATATCTATGCTATATGTTTCCAATTAAACCATTCATTAGAGCATCCTTTCAAATGGCAAAGGCTTGATTTGTTGGAGGGACTGACATCAGTTTGGGGGCAAGTTCTTCACATGCATTTATTCTATGGAGTCAAGTCAATAAAACACCCTCTCCTCTGGGAAATGCATGAGAATGTTTGTTAAAATATTACTTTGTAGAAAGTGCCAAAGAAATCTATAAAGGCTAATATATGGTAACATGCACTAAGCAAATGTCTGTTGTACTTAACCCAAATGCCAACTATGTTGAAAACAGTATAGAAAAAAAAATACTGCAGAGTCATGGATTTAAGTTGAAAGAAGTCTATATTTTACAGCAACTATGATACCAAAGACACATCACTATGGACATTAAAAAAACATAATGTTAGATTTGTACCTCCATTTGTTAATCATTTCTTGTTTGACCCATTATTTTTGAGAGCTTACATATTGACTTGATGTGATTAAGTGTCCTCCACATGGCACACAGGGCATCAAAGACAGAGGCTGAGTGTTGAAAGAGGGGAGGTTCCATTGGGCATGTGGTAGGGGTCGTGGGAGGAATGTGGAGAGCTGAATGAATTTCAACTGAAATGTAAGACAGAGTAATGCAAAATGTCACTGGAGAAAGCATATTGTCAGCATAGAGAAATCCACAAACTCAGCTATCATCCATCCATCCATCCACCCGTCCATCCATCCATCCATCCATCCATTCACTGTTGTGGGAGCTAATGTCTGAGAATGTTATATTAAGACTGACAGATAAACGATCTTGTCAGCTTTCATTATGCAGAGGGAATCTGGTTTTATAGACAACAAGCAGATTCACAATGCAGTGTCAAGCAGAGATAGTGTTGTATGGGAAGATAAAGCAGGAGGAAGCATGGCTGTGAAGAGGCAGGACATCTGAGAGTCCAGTGCACAAGATGAGTAGAAGATGAACTGGATTCTGCAGTTTGGTTTTATATTCCATATGGTAGAATACCCTAGAAATTTCTTATTAGCCTAATTGAACAAAATTGACTTGGTGGTAAAGCCTTGTACCACTGTTGTATTGAGAATTGGCTTCTTGAAGCAAAGCTATAAGTAAATAGCCAGGTAGGAGGCCATTACAGAAGTATAAAGGGAATAGATGGGTTTGTAAGGAATGTTCTCTGGGTGTGAATAAAAGTGTGACCACATTCTGATTATTTCATAAAATACTGAATGTAAAAAAATAGCAGCCTGCCCCCTTTCTCCTTATCTTTTCAATATTGTACTTGAGGTACTAGCTCAGGCAATTCGACAACATAAGGAGGTCAAAGGGATACAAATTGGAAAGGAGGAAGTCAAACTATCATTATTTGCAGACGACATGATAGTCTACCTAAGTGACCCAAAAAACTCCACTAGAGAGCTCCTACAGCTGATAAACAACTTCAGCAAAGTGGCAGGTTATAAAATCAACTCAAGCAAATCAGTGGCCTTCCTATACTCAAAGGATAAGCAGGCTGAGAAAGAAATTAGGGAAATGACCCCCTTCACAATAGCCACAAACAGTATAAAGTATCTTGGGGTGACTCTTACCAAACATGTGAAAGATCTGTATGACAAGAACTCCAAGACTCTGAAGAAGGAAATGGAAGAAGACCTCAAAAAAAGGGAAAACCTCCCATGCTCATGGATCGGTAGAATCAATATAGTTATAATGGCCATTTTGCCAAAAGCACTATACAGATTCAATGCAATACCCATCAAAATCCCAACTCAAATCTTCACAGAGTTAGAAAGAGCAATTATCAAATTCATCTGGAACAACAAAAAACCCAGGATAGCTAAAACTATTCTCAGCAACAAAAGAAAATCTGGGGGAATCAGTATCCCTGACCTCAAGCAATACTACAGAGCAATAGTGTTAAAAACTGCATGGTATTGGTACAGTGACAGGCAGGAGGATCAATGGAACAGGATTGAAGATCCAGAAATGAACCCACACACCTATGGCCACTTGATCCTCGACAAAGAGGCTGAAAACATCCAATGGAAAAAAGATAGCCTTTTTAACAAATGGTGCTGGTTCAACTGGAGGTCAGCATGCAGAAGAATGCGAATTGATCCATCCTTGTCTCCTTGTACTAAGCTCAAATCCAAATGGATCAAGGACCTCCACATAAAGCCAGACACTCTGAAGCTAATAGAAAAGAAACTGGGGAAGACCCTTGAGGACATTGGTACAGGGAGAAAGTTTCTGAACAGAACACCAATAGCGTATGCTCTAAGAGCAAGAATTGACAAATGGGACCTCATAAGGTTACAGAGTTTCTGTAAGGCAAAGGACACCATCAAGAGGACAGATCGGCAACCAACAAATTGGGAAAAGATCTTCACCAATCCTACATCAGATAGAGGGCTAATATCCAATATATATAAAGAACTCAAGAAGTTAGACTCCAGAAAACCGAACAACCCTATTAAAAACAGAGTTAAACAAAGAATTCTCACCTGAAGAACTTCGGATGGCGGAGAAGCATCTTAAAAAATGCTCAACTTCATTAGTCATTAGGGAAATGCAAATCAAAACAACCCTAAGATTTCATCTTACACCAGTCAGAATGGCTAAGATTAAAAATTCAGGAGACAGCAGTTGTTGGAGAGGGTGTGGAGAAAGAAGAACACTCCTCCACTGCTGGTGGGGTTGCAAATTGGTACAACCACTCTGGAAATCAGTCTGGCGGTCCCTCCGAAAACTGGGCACCTCACTTCCAGAAGATCCTGCTATACCACTCCTGGGCATATACCCAGAGGATTCCCCACCATGTAATAAGGATACATGCTCTACTATGTTCATAGCAGCCCTATTTATAATTGCCAGATGCTGGAAAGAACCCAGGTATCCCTCAACAGAAGAGTGGATACAAAAAATGTGGTATATCTACACAATGGAGTACTATTCAGCCATTAGAAACAATGAATTCATGAAATTCTTAGGCAAATGGATGGAGCTAGAGAACATCATACTAAGTGAGGTAACCCAGACTCAAAAGGTGAATCATGGTATGCACTCACTAATAAGTGGTTATTAACCTAGAAAACTGGAATACCCAAAACATAATCCACACATCAAATGAGATACAAGAAGAAAGGAGGAGTGGTCCCTGGTTCTGGAAAGACTCAGTGAAACAGTATTCGGCAAAGCCAGAACGGGGAAGTGGGAAGGGGTGGGAGGGAGGACAGGGGAAGAGAAGGGGGCTTACGGGACTTTCGGGGAGTGGGGAGGGGGGCTAGAAAAGGGAAATCATTTGAAATGTAAATAAATTATATCGAATAAAAAAAATTAAAAAAACAAAACAAAACAAAACAAAAAAAACTGCATGGTATTGGTACAGTGACAGGCAGGCGGATCAATGGAACAGGATTGAAGATCCAGAAATGAACCCACACACCTATGGCCACTTGATCCTCGACAAAGGGGCAGAAAACATCCAGTGGAAAAAAGATAGCCTTTTCAACAAATGGTGCTGGTTCAACTGGAGGACAGCATGCAGAAGAATGGGAATTGATCCATCCTTGTCTTCTTGTACTAAGCTCAACTCCAAATGGATCAAGGACCTCCATATAAAGCCAGACACTCTGAAGCTAATAGAAAAGAAACTGGGGAAGATCCTTGAGGACATCGGTACAGGGGGAAAGTTCCTGAGCAGAACACCAATAGTGTATGCTCTAAGATCAAGAATTGACAAATGGGACCTCATAAAATTACAAAGTTTCTGTAAAGCAAAGGACACCATCAAAAGGACAAATTGGCAACCAACAAATTGGGAAAGGATATTCACCAACCCTACATCAGCTAGAGGGCTAATATCCAATATATACAAAGAACTCAAGAAGTTAGACCCCAGAAAACCAAATAACCCTATTAAAAAATGGGGTACAAAGTTAAACAAAGAATTCTCACCTGAAGAACTTTGGATGGTGGAGAAACATCTTAAAAAATGCTCAACTTCATTAGGCATCAGGGAAATGCAAATCAAAACAACCCTGAGATTTCACCTTACACCAGTCAGAATGGCTAAGATTAAAAACTCAGGAGACAGCAGGTGTTGGCGAGTATGTGGAGAAAGAGGAACACTCCTCCACTGCTGGTGAGGTTGCAAATTGGTACAACCACTCTGGAAATCAGTCTGGCGGTTCCTCCGAAAACTGGGCACATCACTTCCGAAAGACCCTGCTATACCACTCCTAGGCATATACCCAGAGGATTCCCCAGCATGTAATAAGGATATATGCTCCACTATGTTCAATGTAGCCCTATTTATAATAGCCAGAAGCTGGAAAGAACCCAGGTATCCCTCAATAGAAGAATGGATGCAAAAAATGTGAATACCTACATCCGTGATTTATAAAATGTGGGTCCTGGGCCAGTGGCAGTGGCAGAACTTGGAGACTTACTAGAAAGAAGGATCTCCCAGCTTAACTCTGCGCTGTCTGCATCACTGAGGGAGCATGCTAATTGTGACTTATTTGCTGTGGTTGGTCTTGCTCTGTAGGAAGCTTCAGTGTTATTGTTCAACTTTTACAAGTGACAGAATGGAGCTTAGAGAAAAGACATTGAAAATAGTGTCATTGGCTGCCTGGCCAAGTATTGGTCAAGTCCTCCTTGTGCAACCCAGTGAGACAAACTCTCACACCTGTTTATTCTTCATTTACACTGATAAGGCTTAGAGGTCACTGCAGAAGATGGAGAGAAAGATGGTAAGAGATACTTGATCTTATGTGCACAGCAGGGCAGTCCCACATATGAGCACACAGCAGTTGTGACACTGGGTATAAGGCCTGAGCATGCTCAGCCTAGACAAAACCCAAGCCTGGAGAGAAGCAGCAGCAAGCCAGACAGTGTTTGGAGAAAACCAGGACCTTACAGCTTTGGACCTGAATCGTAGTTCCATCTACCTAGAAGCCATGACCTTGGGACAATTACTTAACTTCTCTGAACTGCAGCATCATCAAATGCATAGCAGAGATTCTGGTTATAGCAATGAAAATATAGATGTAGAACATCTTTGAAGACTTTTTGGGCCTGAGGGTGTTCGATGCCCAGTGAAAGGGAATGCCAGGCGGTGATGCTGGATGCTCTGGGCCAGGAGCAGGAGAAGAATGTCGGGAACCTGTTGAGAAACCGATTTTAGCTCTGTCTGGAAGTGTTCTCTCAACTCCAGCTTTCCAAGGCATCGAAGAATTACGTCCATGCTTGAAAGAATCATTAAAATCATTCAAACTCAGAAAAAAAAAATAGCAGCCTAGTCTTCAGAAATCCGACATCAGGTATTGTGGAGGGTGTATTTTGGAAGAGAGTAGGCCAGTGGTATCAAGGAAACACTGCAAGATCCAAAAGAGTAACATGGGCTGATTCATATTTTAGCCCATCTGGCCTCATAGAGATTGTTGCAGCTGAGCTGTGTTCATCCCTCAAGTATTCTGTGTACTCCAGCACTTTCCCAACCAACGAATGTTGGAATTGGGCTGCACGACCATCTGATCCTTTCTTAGGTGATGACCCTAAGGAGCACATTCAAAGAATGAAAAGCCACAGGTGCGAGCAGGCTGGGTTTCTGCGTTCCTGTTTGGAGCATTGCTGTCCTGTAAGTCTGTGTGATCCTCCCCTCTGCCAGAGGGCTATGAAACATAGGACTGCTTGCCCACTGATAAACCACCACATTTGCAGGTTTCTGCTTTCTCATTCTAGATTCACTCATTTCTTCTAATTGTCATGTGACCATTGGCAAGGATGTCCTTTGGAAGTAATTATAGTAATTCAGCTGAGAAATGTGAGTCCCTAAATTCACTATGTAGACTGGAAAAAGAGGCAGATTTCTGAAGAAATGATCAGCTTTTTGTTTTTGCTTTTTCCCAGAATGATTTAGTGGAAATTACAAAGGCCACAGTAAACTGTGGAACCTGGTAGATGTGGGTAGTGTATTTCTTCTTCACAGTGTTAATGGCAGCTGTCAGCTCCAGTTACACAACTTGTTCATGTACATGTTCAGTCTTAACCTACTGCCAGGTTATGTACTTCCTGACAAGAGCCCTGAAGATCTTTTTCATCACCTGCTTATTATAGCTGACACTCCTGCCACCGTGACATGCCCTGTAGGATGAGCTTGGTATGACTTTCTTCCATACATGTCAAACCTTGGCAATAATAATTTATTGAAAAAGTGAACATTTGGCACCAAGCATTAGAAAAGAATGAAACCTACTAGTGTGGTAACTGGTAAGAAAAATTCAGGAATAAGTCTTGCAGGGTTTGCAGGGTTTCATGGGATATACAGGTTTTCATAAGATATACAGCCTTGACAATTAGAAAGGTGGAGACAGTTTTATCTAGTTAAGACTTATAGTCTTAACTATTAATAAGTTTCCATTGGCTCAAGTGGATCATAAGCAACTAAGTACCTTGCTTTATTCTTGCTGTCCAGCTCTTGATGACTTGGCAGAAGACCAAAACTTGAGGTGGGCAGAACACTAAGTTTCTTAGGACTAAAGTCCCAGCCATTTATACTATTTTTTCAGTTTTGGGGTAGTGGGGTTTTCTTATCACATGCCTGTGTGTTCTAATTCGATGGTGATATTCTGACACACACACACACAATGGTCCCTTGAGTACCACTCTTTAAAGAATCATTTTTGTTGAAACATGGGCTCAGACATTATCATTCAGACAAGGAAGGGTCCCATCATGTGTGAAGTAATGCACAGTGCTTCCACAACCATGAGTTAGTTGATGTCAAGTAGTGTGCATGGATGTCTTAGAAAATGCACACACCATGAAAAATCTTGACTTGCCTAAAGTAAGTTTTCACCTCGTGCAGAGTCACACTGAAAAGATTGTCAGAATGGATTGAAAAGGCATAGGTCAGCATGAAGAAATATATTACAGACTGCAAATGAATGTGCAGGAGGAGATTGTCAATGGTCCCCAGCTATAACTGTGCTAGAGTCTTTGGCTGTTTTGTGTCAGGACTCTAACAATGGTAGCAGTCTCATCATGCCCAGTACAAGCACCTGCTCCTCCTGCCTGTTGCTTTGATTGTGAAGTAGTTTTCCATGGAGATCTGCAAAGTTTGTAGATTTCCAATGATCAAAAGAGGTTCCCAAAACACACAAGTACAGAAAAATGGTGTCTACCATGAGGCTTCTCAGTGCTTTTGATATGCTAATACTCATTGTGATATGCTAATGTGGATTAGCACTCTCCAAGAAAAAGAATTAATATGCAATGTTAATGAAACTTATTTGATTCAGAATCCTTGTTTTGTTTTTGTTTTTGCTTTTTAAGAGAAACATCTGTTACAATCACAAGCCATTATTATAGTGTTCCAATAGATTACAGCTTGCAGATGTTGGCTGTTTCATGAAATCAAATTTCTTACACCTTGATCAGCTAACTTTGCCTTATTTAAACATACTTTTACTTTGCCAAATTTCTTTTTTCAGAATTTACTCTCCATTTTTAAACTCAGAGTCTACTTAATTAATCTGTATATGGGCCTAGCAAAGAAGGAACATAGTGGGTTTCATCTTCTAGAGACTTGTCTTTGTATTCAATCATATGACTATAAGAAGTGGAGTAGGGAAGAGTACTATATTCTAGGCCAGAAGAAGATGCCATGATACCTTTTAGGAATGATGTTAGGAAGTTTGAGAGGGAGACACAGTATCCTAATCATGTGACCATGGAGGCACTTAAAATGTTGATGTCCTTGCATATAAACAGGGAAGTAACAAGAATTCACATGCTACATGGCATCCTGCAAATGAACAGATTTTGTCACAGAATGAATTCCAATGTGTAGGCAAGGAGCTGAGGCCTGCAGACTTTGCTCCTTGAATAGAAAGGACTCTAGGAAGACAAACTCAATGTTGTGGAATAAATCCTGGACAGCTGCTTAGTCCCATTGTTAGAGGGTGGATATGAAGCTGCCTCCTTTGCTTCCCAGAAGCTGCCAGTTGAAGTGATTAGTGGTGAGGGCACCTCAGAAAGGTGAAGAAAGGAGATCAGGATGAGACGCAGAGGAAGGGGCCTTGTTTGAGAGGAGAGGGGAATTGTCAGGGGCAACGGAATGTTAGCAATGATGAGGCTGAGCCAGCATTTTAATGCGGATCCATTTTGGTGGGGAATAAGGACAGCTCATTTAGTTTTGAACTCATTAGCCCTTTCAGAACATTTTGCCAAATTTGTTGATATTTAGTGATAAGTCTTCGTATTGTGATGGTTTTTCATCATATTTCTGATACATTGTTTAGGACATGAGGTAATTCATAATCACATAAATTTTATAACCGAATTGCTTCAAGTATTTGTTTAAAGAATAAAAGTATGTGTGTAAAATGGCATATTCATGCATTCCGCATAATGCTTTGCACTGTGTTGACACATAGCAAGTGTGCAATGACCACATACTTCAATGCATCAATCTTACCCATTGGCTGATGCAAAAAAAAAAAGGCCTAAATATATTTGCAACATCTCTAAAACCCCATTTGGAAAAATTTGGTCATGTACATGTAATTTAGTGTCTGTGCTCATACAAGCTAGTTGTGCATTTCTCAAGATAATCTACCTTTGTTGTATAAGTTGCTTTTGTTAATAATCTTCTTTGATGATGGCTATTGAGCTATTGAATATTCTGAAGGATGGATGATGGTGAGCCTTCTTGAAGACATTAAGAGAATAAGTTGACTTATGAATCATATTGCTTATTTTCTAATGGAGTATTTGTTAGGTGGCCTATGACATCTTAATGTGCGGTAAGATAATTTGTGTATTGTGCCCAGCAACCGGAGATATATAGTTATGCTTTGTTATTTATACACAGATAGGAAAAGCCTTATACCTTTTTTGTTTTATAGTGAGGCTAAATTATTTTTCATTCATTTATTCATTCAACAAAGCTGTGACATAGGCTGAGTCAGTGGAGGGAAGTGACAATGTATATTTCACAGGAAAATACAAAGTACTGAGTATGGTAGATGGCAAATTTTGACCATGTGTAGACCATCTATATAGGTTCTTTTATATAAGCTACAATTATTTCTTGGCATGTGAGCACACACTGGGCATTTTTAATGGGAAAAATAACATAAGACTTTTTTTTTTGACTTTTGGTTATATACAGACTATACTAACAACTATCTGGAGAGTGTGAACAGCTAGGAGGCCATTGTGGTAATCGTGGGACTGTAGGATCCTAGATGTTACTGAAAGGAGGCCACGAGTGTAAGGGATGATCTGAAAGAAGAGTAAAAACTTGAGGAGAGGCTTTATAAGGAAAATCAACAGCAAGAGGAGTGGAAATGGATCTGAGGACCTGGTTGTGTTCTTGATCTAGGTGGTTACAAAGATTCACATGTATAAACTGTGACTGGCCTGTGTTCCACCATGTAAAAACTGTAGGTTCTATGAATGTTCAGAGAGTGTAATTTTAGAACAACCCACCTGTCTCCACAGCTCCAACATGGAAGCCTCTACTTCACCCACCCCAAAGGTTATTTATCCATATTTGAAAACTTGAGGAGGTTTGTGGCTTTTAAGTTAGAAGCTAAGCAGGAAAAATGAAGATAGTTTGATGGCTCTCTAGACATAGGCTAGTTTTAACCCCCCCTCAGTTCTTTAATAAAGGGGCTGGAAGTCACTGCTCAAACATGTGTTTGCCTGCTCTTGAGTTCAATGGCCTGACCTTGTACCTGACACAGGGAGGGACTGTCTTCACAGTCCATATGTAGCGTTGAAGCTAGTTTTTGCTGGAAGGTTTCTGAATATGGTGATGATTTAATAATTCAGAATATGAAAGTGGCAGTGGGACACTGTAAATGTTAGAACTGTATTATTCATGCTCCCTGGGCAGTCTGTACTCCAAGATTCACTAATTAGAAATGCCATTATGCCCCAAGCATATGTATCTAATTTTCTTGAATTTAATTCATTGAAAATAAAAATCAATCCTGATTAGTGTTGATGTGTACCCTAATGAATACGTTGCCATTCTCAGTGTAAGTGGGGTGAACTGTAATTTCCCTTTTGTTTACAAAGCTATTAGCCAACTTGCTTTTTCTGTAGCAGAAATGGATGATTTTTTTTAGAGTAGGAACTGTAATAGACACAAAATCTTGCTGTGTCCCATCCCAGCCCTGCAAGGTCCTTGTGTTATCTCTTGGCATGTATCATTTAAGGGATACGTGCTGCTTCTGGTTTGTGTACACTCTGGTTCCTGAGAGCTCTTCTTTGAAACCTGCTGTTCATGTGAGAGGACTCTGAACCCTTTCAAGGACAGAAGTAACATTGTTACCTGTGGTTTTCTCTGGAGTCAAGAGAGTGATTGTGTTCAGTTGCAACCATAAAGTTGCTACAAATACTGGGTTGACTAGCTCTTGAAACTGAAGCTCTGATCAGTCTTTGGCTTGGGTCAGATTCACTCCCAGGATCTGTTCCCCTGTATTTACAATGGGAATGTAATGAGGACTTAGGGAGATAGTGTGGGTTTTTAGAGAGGCATAAACCTCAGAGTAAACACAGCAAAGGCTGCTATCACTATCGTAACTGTCAGGTTTCTTGTGCTGATTCTATTACCTGTATTGTACCTGACTCTCCTCCACTAATATCTGTGGTCTCTGTCTAGAATGTAATTATAAACATGGTACATGATTATTATAAAAATCAGAATACACAACAAAAAGTTCCCAAGATTTTAAAACTTAACATTCTTTAAAAGAAAAACGCCCATCAGTTCCATTGCCTTGATCACAGCTGCCCAGATGTTCACAACTGCCCAGATGTTCACAGTGGCCCATAATTTACCAACAACATGTAGTTACTATTTTAAGTACAGCTCTAAGGCACTTGCCCCAGTGCCTCAGCAATGTTTATGAAAAGTGTTGATAAAAAGGGTATTTGACCAACATATACCAATTAATAAATATAAGGTTGTGATATAAGCTGTGAAGCAGATGCTGTGAGGAGAGCTCAGGGTAAGGAGAGGTATACAAAACTGACACTAAGAAACAGAGGTTTCAAAAGATAATGTGCATTTTTATACATATTTGTTTTTGTGTGCATCTGTGTGTAAGAGTATTTGTAAAGGTACATGTGAGTATGTGTGTAGGTATGCATAAATGTGTTTACATGATCGTGGAGTCCAGAAGACAGCCACTAGCATAGTTCTCAGGAACTCCATTTACCTCTTTGGAGACAGGGAATCTCACTGGACTAGAGCTTACCTATTAGAATGGACTGGCCAATGAGTTTCAAGTATCCTCATATACTCCTATATGTGCCTATATACTCCCTTACCCAAGGGTTGTAATCTCATGGCACCATACCCAGAACTTTTCTGTAAACTCTTGGGAATATGTGCTTCATCCAGTTTATTCAGGAGAATTCAGATCCATGTGCTTACAAAGCAAACACTTTGGTTAAAAAAAAAAACCTCCACACTAGTCTGACAACATGCAGTTTTTAATTCCCAGTTTTCCTTGGCTACCTGACAATTGATAAGTCTAGAGATTATTTGCATATGTATCCCCTTAGAAATGGATCTGAACTGATGAAATCAGTATATTATTCAGCTACATTTTAAAATCAACATTATAAAGTAATGTTGTTATAAAGTAACTGTATAAGCAAATGAGGTATACTATTTCTTTTAAGTCTACACATTGTGATGGATTAGAGAGAATAAAGAAAATGGGTTTACTTGGCATAAAAGAAAAAGAAAACACGAGAGAAAAATGATTTTGGTACTTAATTTTGCTTTCTTTGACTTCTTAGAATTCTTGTTTTTAATTAAAATCTTTTGTTCCAATTCTTTCTGACTCACACCTCTTTCCATCTTTGATATAACATTAGTAAATGATTAAGTACAGGTTTATGACTTTCTTCTTTTTAGAAGCATCTTAGAGATCAATGCCAATTACTAAGACTATTTTGGTGAAGTTGGGTGTTATGATAAACACAAGATCAGCTCTAGGCTAGTGAACTCTCTCTAACCTTATACTAAAATTTGATATGCAATAAGAATGACCTCTCTTCTGTCCCAGTTTTCTTACAAGTGGACCATTCACTCAAATAGTTTTTCATCAGTTTGTAGTAACTCATTAGATTCCTTTCTCAAAATTCTACTATCTCTGAGAGTTTTAAATACTTTTCAATAGTCAGCACACAACACAAAGAATTCAATGAGATTCACTTCTTTAAAAAATTAATTAATTAATTAATTAATTCATTAACTATTTAAAACTCCAGATTTTATTCCCTTCCCGGTCCACCCTCCTATTGTTTCACATCCCATACCTCCTCCCTGCCCCTCTATCTATCTCCATGAGGATGTCCCCACACTCCCCAACTGACCTCTAAACTCCATGGGGCCTTCAGTCTCTTGATGGTTAGGTGCATTTTCTCTGATTAAACCCAGATGCAGCAGTCCTCTGCTGTATATATGTTGGGGACCTCATATCAGCTGGTATATGCTGCCTGGTTGGTGGTCCAGCATTTGAGAGATCTGGGGGTGTCCAGGTTAATTTAGACTGCTCGTCCTCCTACAGTGTTGCCCTCTTCCTCAGATTCTTCCAGCTTTCCCCTAATTCAACCACAGGGGTCAGCAGCTTCTGTCCATTGGTTGGGTGCAAATACCTGCATCTGACTCTTTCATCTGCTTGTTGGGTCTTTCAGAGGACAATCATGAAAGGTCCCTTTTGTGAGCTCTCTCTAGCCTCAGTAATAGTGTCAGGCCTTGGGGCCTCCCCTTGAGCTGGATCCCACTTTGGGCCTGTAGCTGGACCTTCTTTTCCTCAAGGTTCTTTCCATTTCCATCCCTGCAGTTCTTTCAGACAAAAACAATTATGGGTCAGAGTTTTGACTGTGAGATGGCAACCCCATCCCTCACTTGATGCCCTGTCTTTCTGCTGAAGATGGGCTCTATAAGTTCCCTCTCCCCACTGTAGGGCATTTCATCTAAGGTCCCTCCCTTTTGAGTCCTGAGAGTCTCTCATCTCCCAGGTCTCTGATCGGAGGGTCCTCTCAACCTCCTACCTCCCAAGGTTGCTTGTTTCTGTTCTTTCTGCTGGCTATTAGGGCTTCAGCACTTTCCCCCTACCCAATACCAGATCAGGTTCCCCTCCTCCAATCTCTTTTCCTTCCAAGGACCCTTCCTCCCTCCTGCCTTGTGGTTTCTTCCTTCTTATTCCCAAGTGGGACTAAGACACAGCTTGTTAACCTTTTTGAGTTCTTTGGACTGTATCTTGGGTATTCTGCACCTTTACTTTGGCTTATATCCACTTATTAGTGAGTACTCACCATGCATGTCCTCTTGGATCTGAGCTAACTCATTCAGGATGATATTTTCTAGTTCTATCCATTTGCCTGCAAAACTCAGAATGTCCACATTCTTAATCGTTGAGTAGTATTCCATTGTGTAAATGAACCACATTTTTTTGCATCTGGTCTTCTGTTGTGAGACATTTGGGTTGTTTCCAGCTTCTGGCTATTATACCACACAAGGCTGCGATGAACATAGTGGAACATGTGCCCCTGTGTCATGGTGGGTCATCTTTTGGGTATATTGCCAAGAATGGTATTGCTGGGACTGCAGGTAGATCTATTTCCAATTATCTGAGAAATCTCTAGATTGATTTCCAGAATGATTGTACCAGTTTGCAATCCCACCAACAATGGAGGAGTGTGCCTCTTTCTCCAAATCTTAGCCAACATGTGCTGTCACCTTAGGTTTTGTTTTAAGCCATTCTGTTTGATGTAAGGTGGAATCTCAGGGTCCTTTTGATTTGCATTTCTCTGGTCATTAAGGACTTTGAACATTTCTTTAGGTATTTCTCAGCCATTCAAGATGCTTCTGTTGTGAATTCTTGGTTTAGTTCAATACCCCACTTTTTGATTGGGTTGATTAGGTTTTTGGTGGTTAGTGTCTTGAGTTCTTTATATATTTTGAATATTTGCTCTTTATCAGATGAGGGATTAGTGAAGATATTTTCCCAATCTGTAGGTTGCCGATTTGTCTTATTGGCTATGTCTTTTGCCTTACAGAAGATTTCCAGTTTCATGAGGTCCCCTTTATTAATTCTAGATCTGAAAGTGTTGGCCATTAGAGTTCTGTTTACAAAATATCCCCTGTGCCAATGATTTCAAGGCTCTTTCTCATTTTCTCTTCAATTAGATTCAGTGCTAGCTAGAACAATAAGATAACAAAAAGAGATCAAGGGGATATAAAGTGGCAAGGCAGAAATAAAGGTATCACTATTTGCAGACGATATGATAGTATACATAAGTGATCCCAAAAACTCTACCAGAGAACTTCTCCAGCTGATAAACAACTTCAGGAAAGTGTCTGGTTACAAAATTAACTCAAATAAATAAATTGCCTTCCGTTATACAAACAGTAAACAGAGTAAGAAAGAAATCAAGGAGACAACTTAGCCACAAATAATATAAAACATTTTGGGGTAACTCTAATCAAACAAGTAAAATATCTGTAGGACAATAACTTCAAGTCTCTCAAGAAAGAAATCGAAGAAGATCACCAAAAAATGGAGCGATCGCCCATGCTCATGGATTGACAGAATTAACATAGTGAAAATGGCTATTCTATCAAAGGCAATCTACAGATTCATTGCAATCACCATCAAAATCCCAACGCTATTCTTCCAAGACATGGAAAGAGTAATTCTCAAATTCATCTGGGAAGACAAAAAAATATAAAAATAGCATCTTTGGGGGAAGGTTGGGCCTGGGGGAATCACCATCCCTGATCTCAAGCTTTACTACAAGGTAATAGTGATAAAAACTGCATGGTATTGGTACAGAGACAGACAAGTTGATCAATGGAATATAACTGAAGACCCAGAAATAAAACCACATACTTACTGACATTTGATCTTTGACAAAGAAGCAAAATATATACAATGGAAAAAAAAAGAAAGCATCTTCAATAAATTCTGATGGTCTAACTGGCTGTCGATATGTAGAGATTCACTTCTAAGACACACATGGTACTGTGCAGATCCTGACTAGCATGGAGCATAGACTAAATGAAGACTAGAGAAACACAGTTTCTGGCTCATTTGTGAAGGACTGTAAAGGTTCTATGTTAATGGTTCATCGAAAAGATGATACAAAGAAAACAGGGACCTTTAGAGGTGAAGTAGGAGGAGAGCCATTCTGGCACCAGAGATTTCTGAAGAAGAGCCTTTGTGTTTTATAAAACTGCAGCAACTACAATTGCTCTAATGAACCTCATGAATAAACACACACATTGAAAATTCTCATTCTTTCACCTCTGAAATATCATCAATAAAGGTGGACGTCAGGGAATTCAATAGAAAGCAAATGACGGTTAAACCACAATCCCCAGAATTGCATTTCCACATCAGTATTTTAGGTAACTCTGTCTAAGGTCAATGGTCACATCTAAGACTCATACATGGAAGGTAATCAGAAAATAAAATCAGGATTGATTTTTGTTGTGAATAAGCACAAAGGAGTCCACAAAGAAAAGATTGTTAATAAGAACATAGTGAGTGCAGCTTGACCCAAGAACAAACAAAATGGAATAAATGCAGAACATATTTTGTTCAGAACCTTTCCTGACATCATTACTTTATCTGCTGCCATTAGCAGCTCAGTAGTGAAGGCTTCTGCAGTTAATTGCCTGAATATAGATTTTTCTTTGCTCTACAAATTATTCAGTTCTGAAAAAATAAACTACTGATCATATGCTTTGAATGGTTATGAGTTTGTCTACTTATTATATTATTATTTTAAAATGTAATCTTTAAAATTTCACATTTTCAAAAATGTGATTTGGGATAATTAAGATCAGTATTTAACTACAGGAAGTTGTGCATACTCTTTGAAGCCGATAAGCTCCTTTTTTGGCATATTTCAAATATGTGGGATTTTGAGAATATGACAAAATGATAACATTTTCTCCTTCCCCCTTCTCTCTTCAAATCCTCCCATAGACCCTCCCAACTCCACTTTAAATTATGGCCTGTTTTTTCATTAATTGTTATTGCATGCACATATGTATATATATATACCCAATGGAAATGATGCATCTATAAAACATTCCTACATCTAAGGCTCAGGGAATGGTGTGGAAGATAGTGAGAGTTGGAGGATGAGGGAGTTTGCTGTGTCAGGGTAAGGTCAGAAGCTACAACTATGGTCTCACCAGCATGGTCACCCAAATGTCAACAGAACAAGGTTGATACCAACGACATTCCAAATTAGAAGGGTAATAGCCCACGAGGACTCAATCCTATACAAAGAACTAAAGGCAACCAATCAGAGTTGGGAGTGAGAGAGGTGTTCTTCTCCAGGGAAGGGTACCCCAAATGATTGTCCAGTGCCAAATATTTTAGCCCTAAAAACATAATGTCTCTTTTTAAACTTTAGTCCCAGGGTCTAGTATACGGACTAGAATACAATCTGTACTCCGTAAAAATACAGTAAAGTGAACAGTCCTTAAGTGAATACTGATATTTATCACTGCTTATACTGGCATCAGGCAATCTTTTCAAAATATTTTCATGAATCCTTTGAGAACTTCATACATGCTATTTTGATCACATTCTCTCCCAATTTCATCCATCAACGAGTTCTGAGAGAGCCACCCAATCTATATCTATTTTTGGAAAACATTAAGTGCTCACTTATGATTTTATAAGAAGAATGGGTATTTTGAATTTTAAAGCATAAAACCATATTTAATGTTGAAAAACTTTGTTTACAAATTCACTCTGGCATGAAGATGTGTAAAGCAAGACGCTCTCTATCCTCCTGTCCCAGGTTCTCTCCAGCTGAAAGTTACTCTGCTTTATTATGATTTAAATTCTTATAGTTGCACAGCTAATCAAACTTAGTGGCTTTTAAAAAAGAACTACAATTTATTATGTCATGAATCCGTGACTTATGGAAGTCTTGGGGACATGAATTATTTCTATTTCATTTAGTATTGACGAGAATGATTTGATTGGGCCCAAGAGAGCCACCCACCCTTTAATTGGCTCACTTGAATAGCTGCTAAGCTGACGCAGTCACAGTGTGTGCTGTACATACAATCACAGCTCGGTGGCCTCATCTTTCATATCTTGAATATACTGAAAACGGATGATTCAATGTAATCTTAAATGTTATCATAAATGCATGTTCATATCAATATTTAAAATTATTTGGTCTAAGGTCAAGACTTTTGGCCAAGTTTCTTTATTCCTCTCTGTGAAGATGTATCTAGGCAACTTTAGCTTCCTCATGAAATAGCAACTAAATTTTCAGATATGTTTAAATAATGAAGAACTGGAATTTCATAGTTTTTCAAAGCTTAAGCCTATATATTATTGTGCAGCCACAGCCAACACATACCATTGGAGTATGACAAGATTTAAGGGGAAAGGGACTATACCTCTGGATGACAGAAGTATCCAAGTATTTATCATCACCGTTAATCATTTATAATTTTCTTTACAGTAATCTTTTTGTAATGGCTGAAGGAAAAGACTTTATATAAGACATTTACTAACATGTATGCCAAGATTATTATGACCAAAGTTCACAAAATTAGCAGTTGCATTATGTCTAAAAGACTATAAAATTACATAAAAACATACTCCTGAAATTGTCACATATCATACTTGTCATTATTACTATGTGATTGACTATCTCTGTTCAGAGAGAAAAACAGTGTGATGCATCTCAACACAGCTGGAGATGGAGCCTTCTCCATCTTGAGCATCTATGTTTGCTAAGTAGCAGTGGGACTTTCCATTTTGTTTATTATGTCAATGTGAGTAGGGCATATAGAACTTTTCTTTTTAAATATTTCATCACAATACTGGTCTTAGTAATATGTATTTTATATACACTGTTTTATTTCCAAGAATAAGTTTTATATGAAAGAAACATTTGGAAAACTTTTTTTTAAGAATAGAATTTACTAGAAAAATATTACTCTATCTGAGGAACTGTATGTTCTTTGGGGGGGAATATAGAAATGAGCATAAAGGAAAAGGCCTATGTACATTTTGTAGACTGTGCCTCCCTAGTATGGAAGATGAATAATTAATAGATAAGCACATAAATATAAATTAGAGCAGAAGTAATGATGTTTCAGTCAGGGATCTTGAGAATACTGGTATAAGAGAATGTTCAGCCAGTGCGGTCAGGGAAAGACCCCTGAGAGGAATGGAGTTTTAAGCGGAGAAGAGGTTACTGATGAAGCAAAGAGGAGATGCTTAGCGAGGTAGAAAAGGGGAAGCACATGGTCATTTGTGGCGAGAAGCACATGGTTGGGTATTGCTTACTATTTGTTCAGTCTCTTCAATATATTTCACATATATTGTGGGGGAATTTAAGTTATTTACATTTCATATAATGATGAAGTAATATGTTGCTTTTGTAATTTTGTGACTGGTCCTTAGTTTTTCTAATATCTTTCTCCTTGTGTAGTCTTCTTTATCATGCTTTTTTTTTCCCAAGAAGGGGTTTTGATTCCTTGCTCACTATTATTAGTCTGTCATTGATTTTTGCTTTGGCTACAGTGAGACTTAAAAAAAGAACCTATTTGATTAAAGTAAGGCCTTTTGAAATGAGAGTGGTGTAGACACTGATCATAAAATGCGCCAAGAGACAAGAAGATAAGGAAGAGGGGGAGGAGGGAAAAAACACTATGGATATATTCATTCCTCATAGTGAGTTTTGATGTCGTGTTGTGCATCTTTCTATGTAGCCTATTTCAAATATTAATGTAGTTATTAATTTTGATTGCTTTGTTTTTTTGTGTGTATGCTAGACGTAACTGGTTTATGTACTGTGTTTATGTGTTAGGGTGTTAGTGTGTGTAGTTCCTTTTACTAATGAGTATTAAGTGTGTGGTACTTTCTTCCTAGTTACCAGCTTTGTTTTTTTTAATCTATTTAAGGAATTTGCCTTTTCTTTTCCTTTTTTTTGTGGGGGGTGCATTTCAGGTAGTAATTTTTTTCAGTTTTTGTTTGTCTGATGATATCTTTATCTCTGAATCCCAGCTTTGCTAGATATAGTATCCTTGATTGATAGCTTATTTTCACCTAGCATAGTGATTTTTAACCTTCCAAATGCTGTGACCCTGTAATACAGTTTCTGATGGTAACCCCCAACCATAAAATTATTTTGTTGCTGCTTCATAACCATAATTTTGTTGCTTTTATGAATTATAATGTAAATATCTGAGGTGGTACCGCCGTGGAGGTTACTACCCACAGGTTGAGAAACATTGTCTGGCATGTGTGACATTCTCTTCATATTATTCTTTCTTTCAGGTAATTGCAACATGTGTGTGCATGTGTGTGCATATGTGTGCATATATGTCTATGAGCATTGTGCATATCTGTGTGTGTGTGTGTGTGTTGCTCTCTTGCTTTCTCAAGAAACTTCTCTTTGCATTCAACTTCTCAGAGTTGATTTTGGGATAGATTGCACTGAACTGAATCAATCATGGTGACCCTTAAACCCAAGTATGGTGACATTGACCTTCATGTACCAGTATTTTCCTTTCTTTTCCATCTAGGACTGGGCCATTTTCTATTACTGTCTTTTTTTTTTTTTTTTTTTTTTTTTTTTTTTTTTTTTTTTTTTTGGATTTGGGTTTTTCAAGACAGGGTTTCTCTGTATAGGCTGCCTGGCTGTCCTAGAACTCACTCTGTAGACCAGGCTGGCCTCGAACTCAGAAATCCGCCTGCCTCTGCCTCCAAGAGTGCTGAGATTACAGGCCTGCGCCACCACCACCCGACTTATTACTGTCTTTTTGAGTGTGCTTTTCTCTCTTTAACAATTTACAGACTCTCTTGAACGGCACACCACAAGTGGCTGCTCTTTTAATGTTGTCCCAAAGCTGCTGTGAACATTTTTGTTTTTCATTCTTTCTTTTCCTTTGATAGTCTTTTGTGAATCTGCTAATTGTATATTCTATTAAAACTGCTTATCCATTTTACAGTCTGTGTACCTTATGTTGGTATCTAAGTTACTACAGTGTCCTTAGTCTCCTCTAATAAAATATCGAGTTGTTTCTGTTTCCTTAAAGTTTGTGCAATTTTCTTAAATGCTTTAAACAAATTGTATATGATTGTGTATAGATTGTATATGGCTATGTATAGATTGATTACTACATAGTCAGTTATTGGCACTTCATTTTGTTCATTATTGTTAGTTGAAGCTGTGGCTTTTTTTTTTTTTTTTTTTGTTTTTTTGCCTGTCCCAGAAGTTTAGCATATGCTGCAGTTACTTCAGCAGTGGATAAGGACTTAAGTTCAGATTAGCCACAACTCTACACTGGAGTACTCCAATCTCTCAAGGGTTGGGGCAAGCCCAGATACCTTATCCAAAGTTACTGATGTGTAGTCAGAAGCCGCAAGATCATTGTTTTTGGACTCCAAGCTGAAGTGACTGTTCATAGCTCCCATGAACCATCCATGTTACCCTTATATTGTATCCAAAATCTAAACTCATCTGGGGCTCAGCTCAATGTAACTTAGAGTCATAGTTCATACAACTGCAATCTGCAGGTGATGTATTCTCATCTTGCGACCCCTTCAGCTACCCAGAGATAATGTCCAGAATGCAGATATGTTCCACTGGGGCCTCAGGTCTATGTCTAGCATCAGGACAGGTCTCGAAGTAGGCATTGGTCTTGGTATAGAAACCTAAGATCTAATGGCTAATTACACGTAAATAACAGGCAATCCTATCGTATTGACTGACAAGTTTTAAAAACTGGGAACTATTGCAGAACATAATTAGTCTCATTAATGTGTAGTTATTCACTATTTCTTAAAAAATTCATTCTGCTTGTTTCTTTTCTGAAAACATATTTGCATATTATAAATGATTATCCTCTATTAATTTGTTCATGTTGTTGCTGTTTCTGTGATTAAAGCACAACAGTGATGGACAGGGGGCATCATGTCTATGATTACTTTTATTCCGGAGGGGGGGTGTTGCCTTTAAATAGGATTATTGTAAGTTTTAAACACCCAATACAGAAATATTTCTACCCATTTTTAACTAAAAACCACCTTTAAAAAAAGTCAGCCTGCTCTGTTATTCAAATCCCTAAATAACAACAGAAAAACATAAAAACTGCAGATGTTGTATATATGTTATTGTATATAATAACATATAATAACTTATATATATATATATATAACTATATATAAATTATATATATATATATATATGTGTGTGTGTGTGTAATAACAGCCTATGTTGTGTAACTACAACCCATTACACTCAGAGGAGAACATCTGATTTCAGAGAAACAAATGACCTTTTACCCCTACTAAAAATATAGACAGGATTCCAAGTTGCTTTGCTAGCTGGATTTTACATTATTTATATCCAACAGAATTTGGCTGCAAAACTTCAAAGGCAAACAGCTCATGTTTTCTCTCTAGAAGTGATTTTTTTTTCAAGTGCTTGGAAGATGACAGATAGAAGTGATTTCTGCTGATCACACATGTTGGTGAGAAGCTTCTAGAATTCTAGAATTCCTGCCCTTGCTACATGGCATTTATTAAAAATCAGAGTACAGTGCCACCTGTTTTCAACAGTGTTTCCTGCTCATAAGAAAGTGATGGGGAGGAAGTGATATAGGATAAAACTGTGGATGCATGTTCAGTTGGAATTTGAACCCAGTAGCTTTTACAAAGTTTTCACACAGTAGGTCCTTGTTAGAAACTGACTGGATCCTGAGAGAGAAGAGCTGGTATTGTCTCGTTCAGACCTAGGCAGCCCTCATTTCCATTCATAGCTCCCTGTAGACAAATCACAACCATTGAAAAATGATAGGCTCAAAACATGTCTATGTCTTTCTGTACTGACACGAGCAGAATGACTCCATCACTCTGACAGTTTTATCTCGGCTTGGAGTTTCATCCCTGCTTATCTACACAAAGTTCTAAAAGTGGAGAACTTTAATCTGTCCCCATCCCTGTATTTCTGATGTTCTGTCAAAAATATTTATAACCAAAGAAGTACTCCAAAAGCTGAAGGAGTCAGCTGGGAGGAGTGTGCACTTCTATGTGAGACTTGATTAGGTTTCCCTTGGGAGGGTGGAGCTGGGTGAACAAAAGGCCAGAAATGCGGGGGCCTGGTGGGATGGCATAATGGCTAAGGTGCTCGCCACATACGCCTGGTGACTTGAGTTCCATCCCAGAGCCAATGGAAAGGTGAGAGGAGAAAACTAATGTCACAAAGTTGTTCTCTGATCTTTATACACATGGTTGTGTGTATGTGTGCATGCATGCTCACTGCGCATACACACACATACACACACACACATGCTAAGGCACACACAATAATAATAATAAGCAAATAAAATGGGGCTAGGAATTTTAGCAAATTTCTAACTTTGTTCCATGTGATTCTTTATCAAATACGTCACTTTCGTGGACCTCCATGTTGTTTGGCATAGCGATGCTCACTGAGTTCATGACTATTGTTCTGTTGTAACCTTTTTAGAGAGCATACCAGGTACCAAGCAGTGTGGTCAGGGCTTCCTTCATATGCGTTAACTTCTGGAAGTTAACCAATATCTTGGTTTACTTGATTTAGTTAATGTAATTTTTTTCACTTGAGATATCTGTTTTATTTCTATCATTTCTTTTATTACAGCTCTTCTTTATGCAACTATTTTTGGAAATGTTACTACAATTTTCCAGCAAATGTATGCCAACACCAACCGTTACCATGAGATGCTGAATAACGTTCGAGATTTCCTGAAATTGTATCAGGTCCCAAAAGGCCTTAGTGAACGAGTCATGGATTATATTGTCTCCACATGGTCAATGTCAAAAGGCATCGACACAGAGAAGGTATAGTTGTTTATATTATTATTATTATTATTATGTTTAAGCAAGACATTTAGGTGTATATACTTTCCCCATTCACAGTTCCCTTGTGCAATTGCTTTATAAATGTTACTATAATTTTGGTAAGTGACATTTCAATCAATCACATTTATTGAGTGCTCAGAAGATGCAGAGCATCCAACCATTAACAATCAATTAGTACTAGTCATGATATTCAATTGAGAAAATTCCATTTCTGAAAACAGCTCATTTCTCCATTCTCCTGTGATACTCTCATTACCACTTAATAATTTTTTGTTAAACTCTCCAGGCACTCTCCTAAGAGAACTATTCTTAGTTTTTCCTTTGACTTGTCCAGTTAAAAATTTCGGGCATGGGGGGAGACTGGAGAAATGGCTGAGCAGTTGAGAGAGCTTCCTGCTCTTGCTATTGTCTGGAATTATGTTCCTAGTAGCTATGTCTGACAGCTCACAGTTGCCTGTAACTCTTGCTCCAGGAGATCAGTGGGTATCTGCATATATATGCACACACACACACACACACACACACACACATACACACATTCACATACGCATAACACACAGATTTTAAGAAGATTGCCTTCTTTGGGATCAATGGGAGGGGAGGTCCTTGGTCCTGTTTGGGCCTTTTTGCCTCAATGAAGGGGGATGCTAGAGGGCGAGGCAGGAGTGGGTAGATGACAGAGTACCCTCTTGGAGGCAAAGTCCGGGGTTGGGGTGGGGGTGATGATGGGATGCAGGGTTTGCAGAGGGAAGATGGGGAAGGGGGACAACTTTTGAAATGTAAATAAATAAAATAACCACTTAAAAATGGTATATTTTTAAAACGGAGAAAAAACAGAATAAAATTTTCCTGTTACAAGTGAAAAATTTATATTATCTTCTATTGTATTTTCTTCTTTTCTTAACTTCTCTGTATCACATGCATAAGTAATTTTTAATCTTCCCTTGGCTTTATACAAGTAATAGAGACATACCTCTGCCAGTTATTTTCATGTCTCATTTCTTGCTGTTGTTTTTTAATGGGAACTGCTCCCCACCCCCATCTATCTTATCCTTGGGCAAAGAAGAACCCAAAGTTCTCCATTAAAAGCAAATTAAAGTCTTACTGCTTACCGATAAAATATATCTTTACATACCTATAAAAATATAGGTATATTTTTCCTATACCACTTGATTAACATAACATCACGACTAGAGCTGGCACACAGGAAGCAAAGGCCAATCCTGAGTTTTTGCACTTGATAAGCATCAGTGAAGACTGTTTTCTGTAGAGCAACTACTTCTGACACGTGACAGTCAAATTACAAGATACCTTCCCTGCCATTTCTAGGTGGTATGTGTTTTTGTTATGTGTGTGCATGTGTGTGTGTGTGTGTGTGAGAGAGAGAGAGAGAGAGAGAGAGAGAGAGAGAGACAGAGAGAGAGAGAGCGAGCGAGAGAGAGAGAGAGAGAGAGAGAGAGAGAGAGAGAGAGAGAGACAGAGAGAGAGAACTATGCTATAAATGGGGAAAGTACAAATGATCAAAGTAGAAGCTTAGATAGTGGGAGTTCAACAGCCAGCCAGTGAGTTTCAAGCCAGCACAGGGTTTGTGAGGCCCAGGTGATTGACAGCAGGTATGAAGAATGATGATGAAGTGTGAGGGAAGATGTGTGTGATGCTCAAGGTAGCTGCATGGAGGAATAAGGAAAGAATTTCTCCTTTGGTATTTAGCAATCTGCAGTGTAAGTCTCCTAGCTAAATGACCACAGACGAAAAATCAGCTAAAGCATATTTCTTTGGAATTTGATTAATATTCATTGATATGTGGTTAGTGGGAAAACATGCACAGAACCTTTGTCACAGTGACAAAAAGGCAAAAATCACAAATGCTGTTAAGGATGTTGAAGAAAGGAAACATTCATATACTGTTGGAATAGGAATTAGTAAATGGGTATTGAGCACAGGATATTCGTTCAAAAACTAAAACCAGGTCTACTACAGGACCTTCTGTCCAACATCTGGGTAACTATGAAATGAAAGTAGACCATCATACAAAGGAGATGTCTGTACTCCTGTGCTTACTGGTGCACTATTACAAATAGCCAAGATAAATAAACATTCAAAGAAACACAATGAAATCCTGTCACGTGTAACAAAATGGATGTGGCCAGAGAACATTATGTTAAATGGAATTAGACCTGGAAGAAACTAGAATGAGGAGAACTCATGTCATCTCTTTTTCAGAGAACTCAAAAAGACAACTTGCCTGTAGAATTGTAATTATCAAAGGAGGGGAAGAGAGAGCAACAGACGGGTAAATAAGAAGGAGGTTGGGTAAAGGTACTGAATCACACTTAGAGTCGCTTTTGAAAACCAGGAAATGCTGGTTGAAGTTGATGTGACAAATATAAAAGCTTTGCTGTGCATGCGTGACACATGCCATGACTATTGATTCCCTTCAGCCTACTAGGGAATCCCCACCCAGATCAGATGCATGTTGTCTAGGTGATGAGAAGGCACAAGTCAGATTCTGGGTGTGGAGATGGGATGTGGAGATTCCTAGTAATTACATCCTCAGTGGGACCGTGTTTAAAAATGCTTCATGTCATAGCCTACCAAACTAGAAGAAAACAAAAACTTATATCAAAGAATCTAACAACAGAACACAAGACTCACAGGCCTGTTGGTCATCTTATTAGCTAGTAAATAGTAAATATAACACATAACATTAACATACAAGTAAAATAAAACTCATAACACTTAAAATACAAAGGCAATGCTTTAAGATGTTGACAAAAAGCAATTGGAAAAATGGCTCAGAGTTTAAAGGAAGTTGCAGCTCTTGCAGAGAACCCCATGTTAGTTCCCAGCTCTACAACAGTGAGTCACAACTATCTATACCTAGAGCTGTAGGTCAGTGCTTCTCAGCCTTCCTAATGGTGCGCGCCTTCAACACAGTTCCTCATGTTCTTGTGAGGCTGCCAATGATCATGCTAAACTGGACAGGGCTTAAGCCATAAGGCCTCAACCTTACACAAGGAACTACAGGCAACAGCGGAAAGCTGTGGGTGGGAGAAGTGCTCTTCCCTAGAGAAGGGCACACCAATTGGTTGTCTGGTGCCAAGCAATCAGCCCTGAAAACACGAAAGATTACATGGAGTGAATAGGTTATATTTAGGATATAAAAGCAAATTTATTATATTTGTGCTTGTAATAACAATTAGTGAAAAAAGAGGTCATGGATTGGAAAGAGAGTAGGGAAGGGAATATGGAAGAGTTTGGGTGGAAGAAAGGGAATGGAGAAATATTGTTAGTAAATTATAATTTCAGAAAATTCAATCTGAAAAAAAGGTGTGGTGTATGTATCACTAGCACACAACATTCACTTTCCTCTATAACAGAGTAAAAATCAAGTAATTAAGAAGACGTTTTTAGGCAGATACAAAAATGCCCCTTCCAGCTTCTTAGGACAACCCTCCTTAAACCCTATCTACCTTGACCTCCCATCACCTCCTTGCTCTTACTGGAACCAAGCCATCATCTTGCCCCATAAGAATTACTGAGCCACCTGACTTTACTGCTCTGTGTTCCTGTGTAGGATGTTCTCAGCATAGCAACAAAGAACCTATGTGGCTTTTCTGTTTATTGGTCTTTAATCTTTTCAATATATTGAGGACATTATATGTGGACCTTGCTACAAGTACTTACACTAGAATTGATTAAAGTTATCAAAATACAATTGTGGAGTGATTAAATGAAAGGTGGAAAACAGTAATTATATCAATTCTGTAATTACACAATCTTGGATCTACAGATGCACCCCAAAAAGAGTATTAGAACTTTTAACAATTACACTCTGTGAGTCAATGCTTGGTTCCTATATTCCTTAGTATGTGATATATGTTGTCTTAATATATGTTTCTTATTGCATAGCTTACTTATGTTTTCTTTGAAATATTTTTATAAATAGAAATTATTAGAAAATTTAAACAAACACATACCAAAACAATGAAAATAAATGAAGCTCGGTATCTTTTTAAATGTCTCCATCTCTGTTAGTTCTAAAAGAGCTATTTTTCAGCTCTGTGTACAATGGAATTTAATGATGCATTGCAGCTAATTAAAGAAAAATCTTCGCTCCAATTATTGTGATTTCCTTCTAGCTTCTCCACATATTTAGTTTATAGATTTTTGAATTTAACATTAACACACAAGCAAATTAATCACAGTGATTTAAGTCAGCCTTAACCAGCTTCTGTTGAGTACAATCACTATATTCGTGTGGGGATTAGAGCATGTAATAAGGATATATATTCCACTATGTTCATAGCAGCCCTATTTATAATAGCCAGAAGCTGGAAAGAACACAGGTATCCCTCAACAAAAGAATGGATGCAAAAAATGTGGTATATCTACACAATGGAGCACTATTCAGCCATTAGAAACAATGAATTCATGAAATTCTTAGGCAAATGGATGGAGCTGGAGAATATCATACTAAGTGAGTAACCCAGTCTCAAAAGATGAATCATGGTATGCACTCACTAATAAGTGGATATTAGCTTGGAAAACTGGAATATGCAAAACATAATCCACACTTCAAATGAGGTACAAGAAGAACGGAGGAGTGGCCCCTAGTTCTGGAAAGACCAAGTGTAGCAGTATAAGACAAAACCAGAACAGGGAAGTGGGAAGGGATGGGTGGGAGAACAGGGGGAGGGAAGGAGGCTTATGTGACTTTCAGGGAGTAGGGAACCAGAAAAGGGGAAATTATTTGAAATGTAAATAAAAATATATCGAATAAAAATTTAAAAAAAAAAAAAGAACATTTTTTACTAGGGAAGTTTGTTTCAAGTGATTTTTTTTTTTTTTTTTTTTTTTTTTGCATTGTGCAGTGCCTAGACTAATTTTATCTACTGGACAACATTTTATTGACTATCAATGACTACAGGTACTTAGTATTTTTTTAATTTAATAACAAAATCCATCTTCTGCTCTTTGCCATTGGTTAACATTCTGTACTTAAAAGACAGAGAAAGGGGCAGAACGGGAGGATTTAGAACAAAAGAATATTATGAGGGACAGTAGAAGGGATGACGACATCTGAAATACTTTTTCAGGAAAACAAATCAAATGAAATAAGTGGCTTAGAACTATATTTTCAGTTTGAAGGACCACACAAAAATGTACAACTTATATAATGTTTTATAGACCAGGTACCTATCATTAGCCTAGAGTGCCCATGGCCTCTTTAACAGTTTAGATCCTAAGCCCTTATGATTTTTATTCACAACTTTTACTATCTTTCCAGTCTTGACACTAATTTTAATAACCAGTATGAATTCTCAGACCACACATTGTATATTATGCAGTCATTACATTTCTATGCATATACCTAGACTAGAGAAAAGCTACAAAGGATTAGAGACCACAGCAGCATCCAAGGACTTCAACAAGGCCTTAATGGCTGCCTAGGCAGAGGCCAACGCATATGAAGAGAAAGGAATGCAAAGTCACAGGGTTGATCCTGGCATCAGCATAGACTGCAGCTTCAGACACAAGATACAGAACCAGATCTAGCAAGTCTAACAAATGTATTTGTGGATGGCAATTTCTGTAGCCTGTTTCATCTGTAGCAAAGACACAGATCTTACTGTCAGTTGTATGATGCTTTCTTGGGATGGTCAGGTGACAGGTCCAGAGGAGCTGTTATGATTTTAATGTTAGATGTCATCTCTGTTGGGTCCAGATGGAAGTATTGTGTGTGTCCTCAGTCTTGTACACTACTTCTGCTTTTTTTTTTATTGCATTATCTCTGCTCCATGATGACAATGGGACACTCCCCTTACACCTGGAGGAAAATACTGTACTATACCATCCTTCATAAAGATCTCTGACTAGTGTGCTATGCTGAATTTATCACATAAATATATCATTGGGATATAAGAAAAGCAACCTGGCTCAGGCTGAAGATTCAGTAGAAGTAATTTTATCTTTGGTTTAAAAGAGGCAACAACTATCCCAATACAGTTCACATTAATCAGATCAACAATTGTAATCACCTTCCAACTATATATTTAAAAGAAATAGCATCAAAGGGCAGTACACTTACTCAAAGGTGAATAAGGTGGTATATAATTCTGAAGATATTACCATATGACAGACAGGTAAAGAAAATGTGAATTCTCTGTCTAGCTAAGAGGAGAGTTGGGAAGAGGGGTAGAAGGTAAAAGTGAATCCATTTGAAGAACAGATCTCTCCACTTCACAAAGAAATGTATTTCTGCAAATAGAGGATTTAGCTAGATACAGCAGAAGACAAACCCAACGAACTCTCAGGTCCTGCACCCTGCTCGTGCTGCCTCTCCACTAGCCATTCCTTGTTCTCTCTACCAAATGAATGTAGGTGGAACACACAGACAGTAGAACAAAAGGCTGTGTATTATAGGATGATATGAGGCACTCCCAAAGGTGAGAGAAAGCTCATTGTATAAGAAAGTATCTTTTTGGGGGAGACTGGACAACAGTGGAGGAGTCACTGTGCTGACCTAGAGGTTTACATGGACGTGGTGCTATTTTTTAAGGACCAAATAGCTTCCGGAGAGGTCTTTTCCTGTGCAAGGTGATTGACAGGACTATTTGGATTAGCTTTTAAGGAAGAAGCAATGTTGCGTCTTTTTTTTCTTCCTTTGTTAGAAAGCCTCCAGCTAGATAGTAATTTTATCATTGTCCTAGAAGTTCAGAAAGTCATGTTTCTATGCAGGGATTTAGATATCATTCTTTTGATCAGTTTCTGCTTTTACAAGCTGATAGAGATGTGGGAGTAAATGAGAGGGGAAAAGGGAGGGATAGACAGGCAGATGATAGACAGATGATTATAGATAATGTGTGTGTGTGTGTGTGTGTGTGTGTGAGAGAGAGAGAGAGAGAGAGAGAGAGAGAGAGCCCTAATTCCCTTGGCATCTGCTCCTAGGTGAGCATCTTCCTAATACTGACTGAGAGCACATCAGTACATCATAATATCTGTACCATTTGGGGTTCTGCTATTTGTCACACCTGGTTAAGGACAATCATTTAAAATTTTTCTGTACAGAAAAAATATTCTATCCTAATTTAACACTTGTTTTCAGCAATTGCTTTCTTTTTCCATTGGTGTGTGTGTGTGTGTATACACATGGATACACATACATGTGGAGGCCTAAGTGTTATGTCAAGAGCTAGCCTTCCGTGCTCTTCCCTTGTTGAGGCCGCACCTGTTAGTCACATCCAGAGCTCTCTAGCGTGGATGCTGATTCCTTCTTTTGTCAGAATTATAGGCCAACTTTCCTACACATCCAGTATTTTATGTGGGTTCTAGGGATCTGGCTCAGGTCCTCACATTTTCTAGCTAAGCACTAACTCTCCAGCTCTATTTTCAGGATTCTTTTTGTTAATGTACATGTATGTATAGTTTCACAATGATAGTAATTAGCCTATTCAAGATCATAAAAGAAGTACTCACTTAAAAAGACTATGAATTTGTAGATTCTCTGATGGAGCCAAGGTAGGCCAACCATGGAATATTTCTCCTATAGGCTTATGTTAACTGCTGATTGGACAAGAGACATTATGCCTATTCTGGTGCTTAAAAATAAATAATTAATTATTAAACAAGTACACATTTTCACCCTAACTTTTAAATTTAGAAAAGTCTTTTAAGTTTTTATCTAAACATGGTAAAGGAACTTCACAAGCATCACTTTCATATGTGTTCCTCAGTGGAGACCTGCTAAAGAGAATACAGTGAGAATTTGGAATTCTGACTGCCATTTCTCTTTTGTTAGCCTTCATTCCTATCTAAAAAGGTAAATTTTAAGTGCAGCTCCTCCCATGGAGCAGAAGTTAAATAAGAGCACTCCAGGGCACATTAGAGGTGAATATAAACACAATACATTATATTCACATATTAAAATGTCTTAATGAAAATCATTATTTTTATAATTATTGTACATTAATAGAAATGCTAGAAAAAATAAGAAAACAGAATGGTCTTGGTAAACACACAATAGAATTATTATAAGAAAATGGGAATGTTAATAATTTCTGTAATACTAATTTGGAACACCCAAGTGTGAATTTTAATTTTTCATGGCTTTTGAGAATTCTTAAATATATTCTTTATATTGGCTAATATCATTGTACATGTCCTCTAATAGAGAATGTTGTTTTTCTATGCTAATGTTAAGGAAGAAGCATATTATAGCTTAGTTAATTCCAAATGACTCAACATCTCTCTGGGAATAATACAAAATAGAATCTTTTTATTTTTGCTTTATCACGTTGACATTACTTTAGTGCAATAGTGCAAGCTAATTTATACTTGATTTTCTCACTACCTGGCCATTAGCTTCTGAGGAAGGTCCCAAGGAATCATATGATAGTTATAATAGGGCTAAAGGAACAGATGGAGTGGCCCACATGATGACTTAGTAACTTGGCTTCATCTCAACTACAAGCATTGGGCCCCATCCTTCTGGATCCACATCTCTGAGCATGAAGAAATACAGCCACATTTCTGACTTAGGTGGCTGGAGCATGAAAAGGGGTCACATCATGCCTGCAGAGGGTAGGCAGTAATAAAAGGGGTGAACCATTTCATTCACAATGACAATCATCCATGTCTTTTCTTCTCTAGTCATAAGCTACAAGGGTTGCCACATGGCCAGCACCATGATTTTAGTCTTTACTTGACATTTAGTGAGAGTACCATTGTAGTTCAATATACAGATGGAACATGATCTGTATCATAATTTAGATAAGCAAATGTTTTTATATATGTTACACATTGAGAACACATATGTAAACATATTCTAGACTGTGGAGAAACGTTAATGAGTCAATCTGTGTGCAGACCATATCATACTATGAGTTGGTGTCTCTATCCAACCTGTTATTTTATTCTGAGCTGCTGATGGGTCTGTTTTCAGACCTGACCCCAAACAGAGCAAATTCTCAGGATGGTGCCTGCTTTTGAGTGAAATAATTAGGTTTCTTAGAACTGGAGACATTTTTTTTTAATTAAAGGTAGAATTATGCAATCAGATTTTATGAGTGCTTTACTTAAAATATGCATTCTTTTTCTGGAGTTTCTCTTACTAATATTGCCATAGTTTGACTGTGCTGTTGTTTTTAAAGAAATTATTTATTTTATTTTATGTATATGTGTATGCATGTGTGTGTGTGTGTGTGATTGTATATGAGATCCATGTGCATGCAGTGCCAGCAAAGGTCAGAAGAGGGCATCAGATCCCCTGATACTGGAGTTACAGATGGCTGAGAGCCACCTTAAGGGTGCTGGGATCTGAACCTAGGTCTTCAATTTGAGTGCTGTTAACCACTGAGCCATCTCTCCAGCCAGATTGTGTGGTTGTTTATTATTTCCCTTCAATGGTTGCATGACTTCCCTTTCTCTAGCCACCTCCTATCTCTTTCTTGGGTTTTATGATAATGAATAAAGGATGCCTGTTTTGGTTTTGGCTGATTTAAAGAATGATTTTATTCATTCTTTAAAAACAACATTTAGCTCATTTACTTGTCATGCTAAATAACTGTGGCATGTCTGCTTGACACAACAGAAGGCAGAGAGAAGATGGATAAAGATGTAAAGGATGGGTACCTTAAATAGATAAAATAATCACAACACAAAATAGTTTTCCTTTGACCTGTGTGTTACCCATTGATTCTCTAGAGCCCCTCTTGATGTGATTTTTTTTTTGCATCAAGGAGAGGAACATATTGTTGGTAAACTTGATGGATATCTCTCTACTTTGCTTTTTATGAATCTGGAATTTCCTCAAGCCCTTCAGTTAATTTCCCATTTCCTCACATTAGCAACCTCCCCCATGTCTTGGGCATCCTCAAGGATGCTTTCCATTCTTCAGTTTCTTCCAGAGCATTTCAGATGAGAGGAGGCATCAACTGCAGAGTATCTGCATAGCAGCAGATTGCATGAAAGGCAAAGTACCTTCCAATGTTCGTATCTGCATAAAAAATATTGTCAGGCTTTGTAAGCATAGTTGTAGAGGGATAAATACAAACAAACACAATTGTTACTCTTTCAATACTTGGAATTAATGAAAAGAAAAAAGACAAAAACTATGGAGAAAAATATATGATTGTAAGTTGTGTTGATGCTTGGGCTACAATACAGGTGCTAGGCAAGAGTCTGATGAGGAAGATTAATCTAATTCAGTTTGGAAGGCTGTGTGGTGAAATCAGAAAAGAAGCATAATAGAATTTAGACAACAGTGATTGTTAGAAATAGAAAATTTGCTACCTTTCATAATCAAACTCAAATTACCTAATTCTTGATGGCCAAAAACTGGTCTAATGATTGAAACAGCAAAGAGGAGAAAGAGCCAAGACCTTAGGACTCTGTTAATTACTGATAAATCATCAGTTACCCATTATTAGATATACTCAGCTAACTCTTCATGTTAGGTAGAAATTTTACTCTAAATCCAGTAACTATACCAAATGGTATAACAACATATTGGTACCAAAATCTGCCTATATTCCTTTGTACATAATTGCTTAGAATATGTTAAAATCCTGCGGATCTTCTGACTTTGAGGCATTCAGTCAGGGTCTCCGGTCACATGCTTTGTGAGAGCACTGACAGCACACAGCATCAAGGATATGTTTGTAACCAGAGGACACTTTTATCACATCTGACAATGGTGAGTGTGTTGGGAGAGTGGCACAGTCCCATTATAAAAAGTTGACATGTGCTATTCCTGAAATGTGCCTTTTTGGGCAAAAAGGAAAAAAAAATCTTGTGATTATGTAACCATTTTATTTCTAAAAATGTTAATTTAATGGAAACAGATGACTTTTATGTAAAATTGGAAAATGAGAACCCGAAAGAGGAGAAAGTACATTAAATCTCTCATAATCTCACTCCTTAAAAAACTACATTCTGGCACATTTACTCTGTATGGCTTCATGAGCACCTGTGTGCTGTAGGTTTCAAATCTGAAATGCTTGAATTTGGGAAATTTCAAATGCTTGAAATTCATATATATATGAAGTCTGTTTTGATTTCATGTACTTCTTAAACATATAAACTAAAGATAATCTTATGTAATGTTGTTAGTACACCTGTACTTTACTGAAACCCATCTTATGAGTTCAAATGTAGAACAATTTAGTTGGTATATTATATTTCAAATTATCTTCTGATTCTTGTAACAGTTTGAATATGTTTTGATTGTATAATTTAATATGTTCAACCCCCACTGTGGTATATATATATATATATATATATATATATATATATATATCCCTGTGGTTGTATATTTAAGATTTCTAATTGTTACATTAATATAAGCAGCAGAAATGGGGGTTTCTGGATTATAGGCTATGTTATTTTTACGGTTATTTCTTCTAAAATATCAAATTGAAACTCTAAACAATATAAATTTGTGTATGTTCTTTTTAAGAACATCACTCTCAACCCTTGGTATTGAAATCATAAAATTAATACATCAATTAGCAGCATTTCTGATTTTCTCTTTCTTTCAATACACACATAATACAATTGCTGTCATTCAATACAACAGAAGCTAGTGTATAAGAATATGTCTTATTGAACCAATGAGTTTATCTGGTTTACTTACAGAAGCATTAGTTAGGATTATTATTACTGTGAGAAAACACCATTACTAAAAAGCAAGTTAGGGAGGAAAGGGGTTATCTGGCTTATACTTCCACAGCCCTGTTCATCACTGAAGGAAGTCAGGACGGGAACTCAAACGGGGCTGGAAGCTGGCGGCAGAAGCTGATGCAGAGGCCATGGAGGGCGCTGCTTACTGGCTTGCTTCCCATGGTGTGGCTCATCATTTTTCTTATAGAAATTAGAACCACCAGCTCAGAATGGCACTGCACACAATAGATTGTGCCCATACCCATTCATCACTGAGAAAATGACTTCCAGCTGAATCTTATGGAGGCATTTTTTAAACTGAGGCTCCTTTCTTTCAGAACTCTAGCTTGTATCAAGTTGACATAAGACTAGCCAGCGCAAATGGAGCATGTCAGTGACTTTATCAGCAAAAAGCCCACCTGGCAGGCAGCTCTACCAGAGATACACTGCTTTTATAACCTTGGATAGTCGCCTGGTAGATCTTGTAACTTTCTAATTGTCCTCAGTCCTCTGAGGTTCCCCTTCCTCCAGAGGGTAATATTTCAGTTCAAGGGAAACAGCTACACTTACTTCTCCACACCAAGCATGGTAGACCATGATGTCTTTTTGTACCTTAACTGTTCCTGTTTTTACACGTTTTTACTCTTCTGAGAAAGCTCTTTCTGCCTTAGCACTCACCGCTATCCTGTGGCTAGTTAAATATTTGGATAGTATTGCTCAGCATAATCTCAGAGCTAAGCTCTGCAACGGAGGCTATTTGAGACCTTGTCTAGCTGCTGAGGTGCGGTATTGCTTGGGAGATGGAGTTAGTGATCTTGAACACATCCCTTCTAATACAGGCCAGAGGTTACATCAAGAAACCAATGTGAAGATCTAAGGCTTACACTCTGGGAGTAAATATTAAGGATAGAATACAATGTGTAAGGGACTCCATCAGCAGCGAAGAATCTCGGGCTCTAGTATGCTAGTCTTCCACTATAATTTTCAGATGATCAGTCAAAGAGTGGGATTGCATATTCTTCAATGATCCTTTTTTATGGCTTGTAAGATTAAAATATAAGTACACTGTTGTAAACATATTATGAGAAATAAATGTAGTTTTATTAAATGTATCCAGGAAAAATCAGAAAGCTGGGTTTAAATTAATGGTTTAGTAACGCTTGTAACAAACTTCATCTTGACAACAAATGAGGAATTAATGGGAAACCTCCAGGGAAAATGAGTCACTGTTGAAAGAGAAACAGAGCAGTTCACTGGAGGCCACTGGCCTCCACCTAGCTGCTTTGATTATGATCCCTTTATCTGAAGACAGTTTTAAACAACACTGCATATAGAGACTTTGCCTATCTAATCTAGTCATTATTTCACTTCAGATCCCCTTGTAAAGTCTTAAGGCAATGGCCATCCAATTTCACCATATTTGTTATAACATGTAATTCAATAAATCACAGGGTACAGCGTGATTAGAGGTTTTTCATGTTCTCAGTCATTCTCAACACAGTTGAGTGTCCCTGTTCCATACGACAAGGAAGCAGGCTAAAACAGCTCCTTAAGCTTCGTGTACTTTCTACTGTGAATGGCAACATGCCGTTATCACGGGAGTTGTTTAGAAAATTTTAGCTGGTCCATGGCTGGATAACTTTGTAACATATTTATACATGATTGAAGAAAAAAGTAGAAAATTCTCTTCAAAGCTGGTAAAATTCTCATAATGCTGAAAGCTGAGACCTGACAGGAAGTTTAGATAATTCATACATTCTTAGGAAGCATTGTTATTTACTTTGAAGATCCATTTTTCCTCAATATCAAACGTTCATTAAGCATCTGTCTATATTCAGCACATTAATAAGTCTTTGGGATGATAATGGTGACTATGAGACAGCTCCTGCCATGAAGCCCTCACTCTCCAGTGGCAATGACTAAATGAAGCTCCAACCTTGGACCTCTCAGAACTGGCTTTAAAGTTATGCCAACAATACTGACCTACAGTGGGGAAGTCCCTGGACAAATGTAGCTCAAGAGTCAGCTGTGCTTTTATGGGACTCCCAGCTGTGGAAGCAGGTGTAAGTTTGACTCTTTTGCCTGCTCTTAGGACTCATCTCTGCTTATTGGTGTGTCTTGTCCAACCTCGCTGTGAGGGCTTTTGCTTTGGCTTATTATATTTTGTTTTGTCATGCTTGGCTGCTGTCTTTGGGAGGGCTGCTCTTTTCTGAAGGAGGGAGAATGGATCTGGGGAAGATGGGAGATGGAGGTGGGCAGGAGGAGTAGAGTGAGAGAAACCTGTGGTGAGATGTATTGTATGAGAGAAAAATCTAGTTTCGATGAAAAAAGGAATTAACAGGTTTTATTTCAAATGTATATACATATACATGTACAATTAGTAAAAAAAAAAAATAAAGACCATGAATTTGAAGACAAGTGGGCAGGGGTATTTGGGAAGACTTAGAGGGAGACATCGAGTAATGACACTTTATTATAATCTCAAAAATAAAGTAAAATAAATATGAAGTTAAAAAGGAGCAAGAGAGCCCAGCGTCAGTGAATGCTGATTAATTCTTCTTAGTGTTATATGTTATTTCCCTTCAGTCATGATGCTCCATGTGGTCCTACAGTCCCCATTCTAACGTGTGTGTGTGTGTGTGTGTGTGTGTGTGTGTGTGTGTGTGAAAGAGAGAGAGAGAGAGAGAGAGAGAGAGAGAGAGAGAGAGAGAGAGAGATTGTGAAAAATAAATTACCCAAGATGCCAGAGCTAAGTGACCAAATCAGTCTGACTGATTTCTAGAGTCCCAAGTCTGTAGTTCATGCTTTCCGGCCTTCTATCACCTGCTCACTCACGTACTTCATACCTAGTAGGTACCAGATAATATATCAGGCTCAGGAGATGAAACTGTGACGCAGAGAGTAATCTTTGCCATTATGAATCTTGTAAGTGTGTATGTGTTAGTGGAGGGGTAGGTTTAAAAAGATAATAGCGTTAATTATATTTTCTAGTTCCCCAAGAAAGTCTTGAGTGATTTCTGCATTATCATTTGTGGTAGCAGGGTTTCTCTATTAGCTTTGTTTTTCCCCTAACACAGAGAGGAATGATCTTCACTCATTCTGATAATGAGGGAAATATACCATTCAGAATGCACTGTGCTTTGGGGTACATGAAAAATATTAATCCTTAGGAATGTATTACAGTTACATGATCTCTGATTACTATTTTGCAAGTGTTCTACAGTCAAGTAATAGTTATGATTGTAATAACTTTTATTCTTAACTTTATTAATGCATAAAAGATATGTATTTTATTGAACTGAATTGGTCTAATTACAACTGGGAACAATGAAGCCTGGAATTTTAGTAAACTTATCTGGCTTATTTGGAATGAATATTAGATTAATATTAGCATTTTTCCCAATATTGAGAAAATGTTCATATACTTGCATTAGTGTTTTGCTTAGAAAAATCTGCCTCTATTTGTATAATTAGTATAGAACATTTACAAATATATGCAAATATTATTTTCTTGAATTCCCACAAGAAATTAAGTTCTTTTTACAAAACATAATTTAATGAACTAATGTTTGAGCATCATGAAATCATAGTCAAGCCAACAAACATACTATACTATATAAAGAAGCAGCCAATGACAGTATTAATAATGCTTCCACAAGCAAATCATAGGAAAAAAACATACAAAAAAGGTTTGGGTTTGACATTAACATTTGGTAGAATTTAAAAACTCATATTCTTGATGTTACATTTACTTGTAACTTATTTGAAGAAGTGATTGTGATAAACTCTCACTAAAAACCTTCATGAGGGTTATTACAAATATTTAAATGTAGCAGAGATAGCAAAAAAAAGATCAAAGAATCAAAAACCTCCAGTAGTATAAATTTGGTTTCCTGCCAATTTATTTCTGAAGTGTTTGAGATGAGCTGACAGAAATCATGATGTTGACATCACAAGCTCTATTTTCTAATTTGAGGTTGTTACTTTAGAAGCCAGCTTTGGACTCTTGTTTATGAGAGAGTTAGTGTTTACACAGCAATTATTTCATAGTAGGAAATTTTCTAATTTACTAAAGCTCATGCTTCTCTACACAAATTTTAAAGAAAAAATTAAGAAAAGCCTTGGAAACAGTATCACATATTTTCCTTAAAATCTTTGTAATAATATTATATATTTATTATATTATGGAAGACAAATACTTCCTCACACAGAATTTCATTTGTTAATGAACTTCAGTGTGTCTATTTCATAACAAAATTGGAACTTTACAACAGAGAAAGTCATTACAATTTAAGGATAACCTCTTACAATAGTAACCAAATATTTTTCCCCTTAGGATAGTGCACATTTATGTTGGTTTATACACAAAATTACAAGCTTCATATAAAGCTAAAATCAATAATGAGATACTGTAATACACATAAACATATACACACAAACATATACATACACATACATATACAGGTGACGTATGGAATGTGGCAAGACTGTCCACCCACCAGGAGTGGACAGTTTCATCATTGCTATGGATTTGGTCATATGGAACTTTAGATTGTCTTGGCAGATGAATTAAAGAAAGAAATGCTGTAGTTTATTAAATGGGTGAATACATTTGTTCAGGTGTAGATAACTTTTATCTTGTAATTGATTCTAAAAAGGATTTGGCTATATGGCAATTTCTGCTTATAACATTATCAAGGATCAGCAAACCTCTTTTATAAAGGACCATATAGAAAATATTTAGGACTTTGTGCGCCATGTGGTCATGTACTTAATTTTGCCAATGGAACATGAACAGAGCTGTAGACAACATGTCAATAAGTGAATATTATTGTGTCACAGAAAACATTCACCGTCATATTCATCCAAATTCTGTGTTTTCACAACATCACAAGTATCATCTTTTTTATTTATATCTTTTATAAATATAAAATAATGTAATTTATTCTTTTTTCTCTGGACAGGCACATATAGATTGCGGCCCATATTTACCTCTCAGGCTGTGGTTTCCTGACATCATTTTTAAATGGATGGCTTTCTGCCATTTTATCAGATATCTACCTTATTTAAAGTTGCAGTTTCTGCCATCTTGAAGGTCTTTTTTATTTGCTTAGCTTTAGTTTTCTTGTCATCATTTGAAAGCATTATAGATAAAGTTTACTTTTAACATTTGATTCAGACTACATATTCCGTGTGGGCGGGTGTTTTTGTCTTCTCAGTTCACTGTTGAATAAGTTGCACCTGGAAAAGTGCTCAGTAAACCATAGGTATTCAATGAGTACTTATTTTACCTGTGGTTATAGTTCTAGAGTTCACAAGATGTAGAAGCTTAGAAGGCACTGGTATGTGAAACACTTGAAGTTCCTAAGTATAATAGCTCAGATTTACAAACTAGCCTCAGGTAGAAGGACCAAGCTCTGAGTTACTCTGCATTTAGACAACAAGCAGATGAGAAAGAGCCTGAGAGGGTGATCAGAGACATCTGGGAATTAGGTAAAATGCACAATTAATTGATTTAGTGGAATCAAGGCAGAAAGTGAGCAACTCTTCTGAAGTTTTGTTAACAGATAAATAAAATATTATGAAAAGAATCCTACTAGGACTTTGCCTCCAGGTTAAAAGTGAGCTTGAAGGAGATTTGTTAGGGTGTTGGAGACAGATGCCACCCTGGAGTGTAAGAAGCACTGGGACATAATTAGGGTGGTGTGGTTTCATCACAAGGATGATCACATCAGCTTATGAGAATGGCCCAAAGTGATCCTAAAAATAACTCCAAACACATGTGATAGATGGATCTGCAGGAGAGAAAAGAGCAGTCAAAAGTATTCATAGGATGGATGGTTTATACACATGGGAAGAAATACAGTTAGATATGTCTTTCGACCATGATAATAAGTTGGTACAATTATTCTATAAGGAAACATAAAATAGAATCTGAGGTTCAGGTTGATAATTTTTCTTTGAACTGGGATTTCTCAGATCTGGTTGTTTTTTTTATCTGTCTGATGAATTCAAAAGTTCTCTTCTACACATTTGTTTTCAAGCTTTGTAGTTGTTCTCAGTGGAAAGATTAGTCTGCTGTAAGGTAGCTTGTCTAGTTGGATTTGTTTTTATCTTCTGATGACGAGAGGAAGTCTTCAGCTGTGATTTACAGTTAGAACAGAAAGGTCGAGGAAGGGGTAAATGTAGTCCTGTTGTCAATGTGAAGGTGTAGAAGCAATGAGTGTTTATTGTAGACTAGTTTTAACCAGCAGCAGAAACGGATTGACATCATCTATTTAAGAAGGTACAGATTATATAAATATAGGAGTTTTTATGAATAATACAATGGGTGGAGACTAAACCAAATGCATACAGTGATAGCAGAAATCTACACAATTCAAAATATGAAGAGAGGAGGGGTGTAACGCAGTAGGAGAGAGCTGGTGGACAATGCCTTGAAGATCTTTAAAAAGTATCAATTTCTGCTAATAGATACTGTGCCTGAGTGTGACCATTGAACATTTACAAATATTTAATTCCACAGTGACTCCACTATTCATCCATTAAATGTTCTAATAAAGTGATCTGTAACAGTTTGTATCTGATTTCAAGGAAATGTAGTCCTATCTAATTTAGACAATGTGAAGCAGAAAAGCATTTGACAAAGGGAAAGCTAAGTGAAGAAATTTTCTGCATTTGTTATGAAGCTGAGGAAGACACAGTAGAGGTTGGGGAGCAGATAGAACATCCAAGGAGAAACTAGAAGGGGCGTGGCCTGCTGGTCATGCAGCTGTGCACAGTTAGGCATGTTGTTAGGTAGGAGAGGATCCACAGTGGGAGTCAAGGCCTTTCAGAATGTTTTTCCAAAGGGCTGGGTGTCATCTGTGAGCCAGGCAGAACAATACTCCAAATGACAACAAGGTTCTGTAGTTGCATGTGCCCCTACTCACTACAAGTAGACCAAAGTAAAATTCTATTGATCTTTACTGCACCAAGAAATAGTTACAGAAAGAACAGGATTTGAAAGTCACTCAGATCGTGGATCTATTTATTGGCCTTTATAAATTAGTGCTAAGTGGACCTATGTCATAGTGTTTACAATGATTACATTGTTGGTGTCATTTTCCTGTTTTCTTTTTAAAGATTTATTTTGTTAAGTGTGTGTGTGTGTGTGTGTGTGTGTGTGGTGTGTCCAGATCTCGGTGAAGATCAGAGGCTTCAGAAGCCCCAGGGACTGCAGTTACCAGGTGATTTTGATCATTCTGATGTGAATGTTAGGAACTGAACTAGGTCCTGTGTAAGAATAAGAAGGCTCTAAACCACTGGGTCACCTCCTCAGACACTCCCCTTCCTGTTTATTTCAATGTCTAAGCCAATTCCATGTAAGAGAATAACATTGGAAAAATAGTTGCTGAGCATAAGTTTCGACTTTGGGAATGATAAGTTTGGTCTACTCCCGCACAAACACTAAACCTTGTGATCATAGTGTAGATATGGGGCTGCTAGTTATCTACAAGTTTTTATTCAAGTTCCTCGAGCCCTTGGTTCCTCTAGAATGTGGCAGTAATCTGATTGATAATGCACCAAAGGTTTTCTATGTGCTAAAATGCTGGTAAATGCGTCTGCCAGGATTGCATATGGCAATGCTCTGCTCCTCCATAGTTCTTAGAGCAATCCCATGATACAGATTCACCATGGTTCAGCTATTCACTAACTGACAGGAATTGTGTTGTTTTCTGTTTGGAGCTAATACACTAGAGTGTTTATAAACATACATTTGTTGTTTGTTGTATAAAACAATGATTTCTTTCCACTGGGATAATGCTCAACACTGTAATTACTTGGTCATATGGTAAGCTCACATTATGTTTGTAAAAAGCTGACATACTCCTTTTCAAAGTGACTGTGTCATTCTGTCTATCCGCTGGCAGTATATGGGACACACTTCCCTTGACACTCTTTTAGAGAATTAATATTTCCTGTCTAGATGAGCAGTAGAATAATGTGCTTAATCTGTGTTTTCCTAGTGGCTAATTATATTAAGCATATTTTCTCATTGTATTTATTGGTTCTTTCCAGTGAAAACAGGTTCTTTCCTGTTCACTTGGTTTTGGCCACCTTATAACCGGATTGTTAATAAATTTTTGACAGTTCTTATGCATCTTAGATGCCAGTCCCTTGGTGGACATGTAGTTTGTAAGTATTTTTCCAGTCTGTAGTTTGTCTTTTCAATCTTTTACAACATATTTTCTCAGCACAAAAGATTTTCATTTTGTGGAGGAACAGTTTATTAAAAAAAATACAGTTTGACTTTAGATTCTGTACATATTCTGCTGTTTTCCATCCCACCCTCAATGTTTTGTAGCCCAGTTCTAAATTTTATTAAGTCCCTTTTAATCTTTGAATTAACATTTGTGAGATGTGAGGTCCAATATGGGATTTCAGATTTTTGAAGGGAGATTCAATAATGTCCAGTTGCCCCATTTCTCATTGTTGACATAGGACAATCTGTCCTCCACTGAGCTGCACTTGAACCTTTGTAAAGTAGTGAATTGAACATATTTTCTCTGTGTTTTTCACTCTCTTTCATCACCCTGTGTTTTTATGCTAACCCTATACGTTCTAAACCACCGTGGTATATGTTACCATTCAATACTTGTTCTGTCTCCTACCCCCAATGGTCTTATCTCTTCTAGGTCTTGCAACTTAACATTTGAGTTTTAGAATAAGCTTGCTATGTTTGCAAACAGATGTCATGCAGTCTTGGTGAAATTGTCCTCAATTTCTAGATTGGCGTAGAGAGAATTTATATGTTCACCATGGCGCATCTCCTAGTTTCTTCATTGATTTAGACATGTCTTGATTTCCTATTGTTAGCAGTCATCATTTTAATAATATGGATCCATGTTTAGCTAGACTTGCGTCTAAGATTTTTATTTTCTTCAGAGCCACTGGGAATGGAAGTATGATTTTTCATTACTGTAAGTTAATTTTGATGTGGCTTTTTGAATGCTTCTTTGATACCAGGCTGTCATCTATTGTTTTTCTTTATATATCAACATGTCACCTGCAGTGGTGTGTCTATTCATCTCCTGTGTTCCATCAGCCATGGCAGAAATGAGATTATGTTCACAGAATTTGGGACTTTAGTCAAATTCTTTTGAGGTTTTGAGCGGCATCCGAGAGCCTCTGTCACATGTAAATCCTGCACATTGGTGACAGCTTCTCCTCACGGAGCATTCTTACTTATTCCAGTACTCATGGCTATTTTCTTGGAGATGAAATTGTGACAAGTTTGATTTCTAAGAGAAAAAAAGCTATTATTGACATGTCTAGTTTCCCAGCTGGGAAGGCACTGACATCAAATTCCAGTTTAAATAATGCATGAACTCAATTCAAACCAGGCTTTTTTTATTTTTTTTTTTATTTTTATTTTTATTTTATTTTATTTTATTTTTACTCTCAAACTGTCTTTGTAATGTCACAATGCTGTTTCCAAAAGATGATTGTTTAGTATTTAGGATATTGAAGACTGAAAATTAGTTCAAAAAGAATTTCTTAAACTTAAAAAAAGGTGACTATTCTATTAAATAAGATTCTGTATGTAAGATTCTATATGTATGCTTCCAATAAATATTATATCATCTGGTCATCATAATGTCACATGTAGCTCTAAGTCAATGACTCAGTAGCTCTCAGAATTCAGTGCTTATTTTCACATCTTATCAATGACATTTATAAAATCCTAATTAGAACAAGTAGCCCTACATTAGTAATAGAAATTGCCACTTGCAAATTACTTAAGAAAAACTGCTTCCACTACACACAGTGAGGACAGGCTTTACGACTGCAACGTTAACTGAACAACTATAAAATGATTCCATTTTCCATTTACTTTGAGTTGTATGGTCATCCCATTGATCCTAGGAGATTTCTGACTTAAACACCTTCTCGCCCCCGCATACCTTCAGGTGATAGCTATTATTTCCCTGAAAGCTAGATTTTTGCTGCAAAAAGGAAGACTTCCTTTGTAAATTTTAGTGCTTAATAAGTTTGTACTGGTTTTCTGGTAATAGAGATCAGCAATCTGCATGAGAAATTATCTGGAACTATTTTTGATACAAACTCTCATGTATTTTCCACTACATGTGAGGTACACAATATAATAATGAATACTATATGTGCATCTATATGCCCATATAGTTATGGAGTGAAATTAGATGTTCAAGCCCCTCAAAGATTCTAGTCTACAAAGGGTGTGACTTAATTTTGAACAAATTGAGTTAATGGCTCTATTTTTTTGTACTGGAGAATGTGAGTAGTGATATTTCATATGGTAATTTGCCATAGAAAAGGCTACACACAGATGCACATACATACATTTAAATCACACATAGGCAGACAAATGCATTCTATTTATTTAAATACCATATAAGTGTTACTGGGGTCAAGATTAATTTTATGCTTGGCATTTTTGATTCTTTTGTATTGACATCTAAATTTTCTTCAATGACTTATTCTTTCCTTTAAGATGACTATCTTATTTCATCTTACACCAGTCAGAATGGCTAAGATTAAAAATTCAGGAGACAGCAGGTGTTGGAGAGGGTGCGGAGAAAGAGGAACACTCCTCCACTGCTGGTGGGGTTGCAAATTGGTACAACCACTCTGGAAAGCAGTCTGGCGGTTCCTCCGAAAACTGGACACCTCACTTCCAGAAGATCCTGCTATACCACTCCTGGGCATATACCCAGAGGATTCCCCACCATGTAATAAGGATACATGCTCTACTATGTTCATAGCAGCCCTATTTATAATTGCCAGATGCTGGAAAGAACCCAGGTATCCCGCAACAGAAGAGTGGATGCAAAAAATGTGGTATATCTACACAATGGAGTACTATTCAGCCATTAGAAACAATGAATTCATGAAATTCTTGGGCAAATGGATGGAGCTGGAGAACATCATACTAAGTGAGGTAACCCAGACTCAAAAGGTGAATCATGGTATGCACTCACTAATAAGTGGTTATTAACCTAGAAAACTGGAATACCCAAAACATAATCCACATATCAAATGAGATACAAGAAGAAAGGAGGAGTGGTCCCTGGTTCTGGAAAGACTCAGTGAAACAGTATTTGGCAAAACCAGAACGGGGAACTGGGAAGGGGTGGGAGGGAGGACAGGGGAAGAGAAGGGGGCTTACGGGACTTTCGGGGAGTGGGGGGGGGCTAGAAAAGGGGAAATCATTTGAAATGTAAATAAATTATATCGAATAAAAAAAAAGATGACTATCTTAAAAATTGAGACATAGATTACTTGTCATGAAATTTGCAGTTTAATGGTTTCTAAGTATATTCTCAAGATTCTACAACTGTACCAGCATCTGATTCCAGAACATTTTTATCATTTCCAAAAGAAATCCTATCCCTTTTTGGGGATATCTATCCATCACTCTTTTGGGACCAACAGCAAGAACTTCGTGTCTCTATGAATGTATATATCCTGAACGTACCATATAAGTAGAATATTGTAATTTGTGATCCTCTGTGACTTGCTTCTTTTACTTACCATAAGGAGGTCAAAGGGATACAAATTGGAAAGGAAGAAGTCAAACTATCACTATTTGAAGATGATATGATAGTATACTTAAGTGACCCCAAAAACTCTACTAGAGAACTCCTACAGCTGATAAACAACTTCAGCAAAGTGGCTGAGTACAAAATCAACGCAAGCAAATCAGTAGCCTTTATATACTCAAAGGATAAGCAGACTGAGAAAGAAATTAGGGAAATGACACCCTTCACAATAGCCACAAACAGCATAAAGTATCTTGGGGTGACTCTAACCAAACAAGTGATAGACCTATATGAGAAGAACTTCAGATCTCAGAAGAAGGAAATTGAAGAAGATCTCAGAAAATGGAAAAATCTTCCATGCTCGTGGATTGGCAGGATTAATATAGTTAAAATGGCCATCTTGCCAAAGGCAATCTACAGATTCAATGCTATCCCCATAAAAATCCCAACCCAGTTCTTCATAGAGCTAGAAAGAGCAATTCTCAAATTCATCTGGAATAACAAAAAAACCAGGATAGCTAAAACTATTCTCAATAGTAAAAGAACTTCTGGGGGATTCAGTATCCCAGACTTCAAACTTTACTACAGAGCAATAGTGATAAAAACTGCATGGTATTGGTACAATATCAGGCAAGCGGATCAATGGAATAGGATTGAAGACCCAGAAATGAACCAACACACCTATGGTCACTTGGTCTTTGACAAAGGGGCTGAAAGCATTCAGTGGAAAAAAGATAGTCTTTTCAACAAATGGTGCTGGTTCAATTGGAGGTCAGCATGCAGAAGAATGTGCATCGATCCATTCTTATCTCCTTGTACCAAGCTCAACTCCAAATGGATCAAGGACCTCCACATAAAACCTGACACACTGAAACTAATTGAAAAAAAACTGGGGAAGACCCTGGAGGACTTGGGCACAGGGGAAAAGTTCCTGAATAGAACACCAATAGCTTATGCTCTAAGATCAAGAATTGACAAATGGGACCTCATAAAACTACAAAGTTTCTGTAAGGCAAAGGACACCATCAAAAGGACAAAACGTCAACCAACAGACTGGGAAAGAATCTTCACCAACCCTAAATCCGACAGAGGGTTAATATCAATATATACAAAGAACTCAAGAAAGTAGAACCCAGAGATCCAAATAACCCCATTAAAAAGTGGGGTACGGAGCTAAACATTTACCACTTTTCAAATCACTTAATCGGTTGGTATGTAATTGGTTTGTTTCCCGTAGTCACTATTATGACAGCGAACTTCATATAATTGAACCCACATAACATTTTCTAGCATTGAATTATGTGACTTTGATAAAGGCTGTCAGATTATATAGCTGACTGACATTGGAGCTGGTTCTAATTTTAGACTATTGCTCACTGAAGATCTCTTATCTGACATGTTTGGAGATGGATGTATTTCAGATTTTAGAACTAGTTTAGTTTTTCTGTTTTGCATAAATTTTTACCACTTGAGTTTTCATTTGAAATCTGAAATTCCAGACCATGAAACCTTTAACATTATGTCTGTGTTCAAATCATTTCAGATTTTGCAATATTTTTGGAATATAATTTTTTAAATTGGGAATGTTCAGCACTTTGTAGACTAAAAGCAGTATGGAATCCTTGTGTATGTCTTTCTGAAAGCCTATTCATGCTCCATGTACCTTGAGCAGGATTGATGGGTTGCAGTATGGTGGATGCATAGTATTATTGCAACTGACCAGAGTTTTAAAAAAGTGTACAATCCTACATTTTTTTTTTTTTTAGATTTCATGAGAGTCCTGCTTGCTCAATCTTCTTCCTGAAACTGAGTATATCGTTATCTCTTTACACTGTAACCAAATCGATTGATGCCCTCATATCATTGAACTAACACAACATTTTCTAGCATTGAATTATGTTACTTTGATAAATGTTGCATTTTGGCTTAAATGCATATTTTCCATACTTAAAACTTCAATACCTTTCAAAGTCTTTTTCTTAGCAATTTTATTTTTTAATTATTTTAGTTTATTGAGAATAATTGTCAACCACCTACATTGAAAATATAAGACATGATGCTTAGATGTGTAAGTGACTTGTAGAGTGAGTACCATTACAAATGAAATTATCGTATCTATTTGCTTTAATCTATATCTGGCTCTTCACCTGGTCATTGCCTGTGTTAGATATACCAAAGAGTAGTCTCTTAGCAAGTTATAAGTACAGTATACTACAGTGTATATTGACCACACTGTACACTAGGTCTGCAAGGCTAATTAATTTGATGACTGATGACTTTTTTTTTTACAAAATTTTAAATAACATTTTTATACAATGTATTTTGGTCGTAGTCATCATTCCTCTCTCGTCTTCTCACAGATCTACCCATCTTCTTTTTTAAGATCACCAGTTCTAATTTGAGTTGTCTAAATACTCTTAAGAGTAGGCCTATCCTGTGTATGTGGCCCCTCCTCTCAAGAATCATACAGTTAAAGAACTTTTTCAACATCTTCCCAATTCTTACTGCACAAAATTGAGTACCACCTTTCTCCTGCTCCTGAGTTTGAGTTCCTTTTGATATTTCCCATCCAAATGATATCATGATGCACTGATCTCCTTTCTCAGATTTACTTCACTTAATGTCTTCAAGGTTCACATTGTGGTGGTTGTCACAAATTTCCTATAGTTGTAAAACTAGTCCAATGTGTGTGTGTGTGTGTGTGTGTGCGCTTACATATGCAGATACACATGCACTTATAACAGTCTATGTAATCAGGAAACACCATGTCATCAAAGTGAGTCAGTTTTTAGACTGAAATTATAAAGAACAAATTCTTGAGGCCAGTGAGACAACACTAAGGACAGTAATGTGACTGGTGAGAGGAGTGAGTGGACATTCTCAGGAGCAAATAAATGATCAAGGCACATCATTCTCAAATGTCTAGTTAGAGGAAAAGAGAGAATAAGGAAACTCATGGCACTCCTTTCACAAAAGCAAGTAAGTCTGCAGAAACAGTAGGAAGTCTTCATGAACTAAAGGTATAGGGAGAATATAAGAAAGGGTCTTTTAAAAGAATTAACATCTGAAAAATTTCTAAGTCCTGGTTGAGATATGGACAGAAATGCACATGGAACTCAAAACTCTGAGGTGACTCAATAAAAGATGTCATACTTAAAAAATATGTTTAGAGTTCTAAAATAAGCATATAATAGTTGTACAGAATAATGTGTCCTCGTGAGATTTTCACACGTTTCTGGCATTCATTAATCATATTTTCCTCTCACTTCCTTCATTTTTATTTTATAGGACTTTTTTGTTATGTGTGTGTGTATATATGTATATGTACTGTACATATTTGTGAACTCATATATAATACATGTATGTATACTAAATATATGTATTATATACATATTATATAATACACACATATACATACACACACACACACACATATATATATATATATATATATATACATACACACACACACACACATACATACATACATACATTTTCCCTCAGTCTGGGCTTTACCTTTTCTCTTTGCCTGGTTTTAGATCATATTTTCTGTACCTGTTATGTGCATGCTATATTATTATAGTCTGTATAACTTCTGAGTTGCCATGATGAAATCTGATACAAGCGACTTAAGAAAGAAATGATTGCAGAGAATTCATTTTAGAGTGTCTTGGACTACACTTATCTAGGATATCATGGTTGTAGGATTATGTGGTAGAATAATGGAGACAGAAGGTCCTTCCCTACCGTCCACCAAGCACACAACTTTAATGACCTGTTTTATTTTTTGCTGATGTTACCAGAACCTTAGGAATAGTTTGAACAGCTAGTAACCAAAAACCTAACACACGAGATATTTATGGAAGCATTTCATGTCAATGTCATAGTACAGCCTATTTGCTATTGTTTACATTTCAGTTGTGCAAAATTATTGCTGTAGAAATATTCTAAGAAGTGTACGTGCACATATAAATTCTCAAATAACCCACTTTTTTCATCTGTTTCCCAGATCTCTGAGAGTTAATTTTTTTAGGCTAACTTTACTACTAGGGACAAATTTGGTAAGCGAGAAAGCTCAGTCAAATATTGCTATCATTTTTAAGCTATCTACAATAACATAATGGACTTTTCTCAGTAGAAACATATTGATCAGGGTCTGCTTTGATAAATGTCAGCACCTTTGGAGAGTGGTTTTAAAACTTATGTTCTTTGAAGCTTTCTGCTTCTACAATGCATCATTGTTTTATACTCATTTTACACACACACACACATGCACACTCCCATAACGTGTAAGCTGTATGAACCTTACATTTGTAAAAGAAAATGTTTCAGTGTGATTTCATTAGTTCATCTATGAATTAATTTTCTAAAGTAATTTTCATTTAGTGTTTCCTCCCCTTAATAATTTTCAATACCTTTAAGATAACTTTCTGCTTCCTGTCATGGGTATTCTTGATTCTTGGATCTATAAATACATACATACACCACACACACACACACACACACACACACACACACACACACAACACACACACACACACAGACATATGTGTGTGTGTTGTGTGTGTATGTATATATATATACATACATATATATACGCATTCATGAATATGTATATGCACACATATGGAAAATATGTATAGGCATATGTATAGGCACACATAAGGAAAATATATTTATATTAGTTTTTACAAAGTTACTACTTCCCAGCATTTGAAACTTTGGAGAGTTGGGCACTAATGACAGCAATTGCTCGGGGTTTTTTGTTTGTTTTTAGTTTTGTTTTTACCTGCTACACAGGGCAAGCAAGGCCCCAGAAAGCAAAGTCCTAGAAACTTCATAGGATGGTTTCTCTCTATGTTTAAAACAAGAGCCTTGCTTCAGTATTGGAGCCTGTTCTCAGGAAATTAATCTTGGAAGTGAAACCAGTGGGTTTTACCTTATGATTCTTCACTGGTTATTACTCTCTTAAGTTGATAAAAATGACCTTTTCCTTTTAAATGAGGAAAGTTAACTTGCCTCAGTGTCATTACAATACTTTGTTACTTAACTCGCCTCAGTGTCATTACAAAACTTCTTTACTGATGGCTTTCTTCCTGGAGGTCTGACACCTTGGAGACTAGCAGATTAGACACAGCTTCTGCAATTCTGCATGACTGCTCTCTCTCTCTCTCTCTCTCTCTCTCTCTCTCTCTCTCTCTCTCTCTCTCTCTCTCTCTCTCCCTTCCTCCCTCTCCTTCTTCCCTCACTCTACCCAGTGAACAAATGAATGTATTTCATATTCGTAAAACACACCAGTTAATTTTTTTCCCCAGTCTTAAGGCCCCTTACTTCTAGGAAGGAGCATAGAAATGTGTTTTGTGTAAATGCCACTTGTCTGGCTCCCTCCACTGATTTCTCCAACTTAATGTCAATTCTCTGGGACTCCTGAGGAGAGATTAATTAGCAGTGCATGACTGAATTGTATTAAAGCAAGCAGGGATTTTGAAGAGTGGTAGTGATAACTGAAGCCTTTTGGAATGCCATTAGAAGTATTTACATAGTTTGCCTATCGTGGGGGGAAAATAAATTCATTTTTACACGTCCACTATTATTAAAAGCTCTAACATTATATATTACTCCTGATGCAGGATTTTATAACGAAGAAAATTTTACATCTCACAACAGAGACCTCAGGACGAGGCCCTGTCCTATTCACTGCCTTGTGGCTTGTTTCTACCTGCACATTAAGGACTTGTTTTAGGGATGCTGGTGATAATCAGCCCGTGAACAGTGGGCTAGGGATACAGGCAGAACTCCACTAAGCCTAAAGCTCACTCTGCTTCTACTCCCTACGCTGTGCAATTCTGTCTTTTCTTTCACATGAAATTGCCTTTTTTCCCCTCTTTCACATTCATCTGAGAGATTCAAGCTTTAGGTAGAGTGTTAGGAGCATGCATGATTCTCTCACACAGCAGGCTTGAGTAACTCCTTACACTTTTGCTGAGAAGCAAATTGGAAAGGGTCTTAAAGGTGTTTTTATATTTTACATAGTGGTTTTCTAAAGCCCGTATTTTGATGATTTGATATAGGCAGGGTATTTGTGGCTGCTGATGTATGAGAGACAGAACTGGAAATCCTGCCATCTAATTACAACACAAGGTTTAAGTGCTCTGTAACTATGAGGAGACAGTCCTTAGTGATTGAAAAATGTGGTTTTAGGTAAGCCAATCCCCCTCACAAAGGCATGTAGCACTGTGCTTCTCTTGCATATATCTCTGCCCCTTTCTTTTTCTTGTCGTTAAAAGTTTCTGTTACATGTGTTTGTGTATTGTGTTTGCACATACATGCATACACCCATGCATGCCTGAACAAGAGTTGTAAACAGCTGATTAATTTCTCTAGCCCCCATCTTTCTGAATGCCAATGACCAAATCTATAGCAATACCTTTCATTCTTTTTGTTTGTTTGTTTCTTTGAGACAGGGTTTCTCTGTATAGCTCTGTCGGTCCTGGAACTTACTCTGTAGATGACGCTGGCCTCAAACTTAGAAATCTGTCTTCCTCTGACTCCCAAGTACTGGGATTACAGGTGTGTGCCACTACCACCTGGCTTTGGCCTTTCATTTTTTTATTATTATATATTTTTATTCTTTGTTTGCATTCCAAATGATTTCCCCGTTTCCAGTTCCCCCCCTCCCCATATGTCCCATAGACCTTCTTCTCTCCACCCATTCTTCAATCACCTCTCTCCTTTTTCTCTGTCCTGATGACCTTTCTTTCTTAATTAACCTCATGTTTCCTTTTAAACCAATCACAAAAGATAACACATGGTATGTACTCACTGATAAGTGGATATTAACCCAAAATCTCTGAATACCCAAGACACATGAAGCTCAAGAAGAAGGAAGACCAAAGTGTAGGTGCTTTGGTCCTTCCTAGAAAGGGAAGGAAACTACTCATGAGAACAAATATGGAGACAATATGTAGAGCAGAGACTGAAGGAAAGGCCATCCAGAGACTGCCCCAACTAGGGATTCATCCTATATACAGTTACCAAACCCAGGCACTATTGCAGATGTCAAGAAGTGCTTGCTGAAAGGAGCTGATATGGTTGTCTCCAGAGAGGCCCTGCCAGAGCATTACAGATACAGAGGCAGATGCTCACAGCCAACCATTGGACTGAGCATGGGGACCCCAATGGAGGAGTTAGAGAAAGGACTGAAGGAGCTGAAGGGGTTTGCAACCCCATAGGAAGAACAACAATATCAATCAACCAGACTTCCCCCCGCCCCAGAGCTCCCAGGGACTAAACCACCAACCAAGGAGTACACATGGAGGGACCCATGGCTTCAGCTGCATATGTAGCAGAGGATGGCCTTGTCCTGTGTTAATGGGAAGAGAGGTCCTTGTTCATATGAAGGCTAGATAGATGCCCCAACATAGGGGGATTCAAGGGCAGGGGTGGGAGTAGATGGGTGGGTGAAGGAACACCCTCATAGAAGCAGGGGGAGGGGCATGGTAAAGGGGGTTTTTGGAGGGAGAAACCAGAAAAGAGGAGAACACTTGAAATGTAAATAAAGAAAATATCCAATTAAAAAAAATAAAATTCCTCTAAGAAAGCCCTCCCATCCCCACAAATAAGTATTGCATAAGTTAAAATATTGATTATATGATTTTGAAGAATGATAGTAGGAAATAAACTCCGGAGATGCAAGTTTTATGGAAATGACAATGTAAATAAACATAAATCGTGTAAAAGCTCAATATCTTTAATGGCTTTAATTATTCATATTGTGCACAGTAGATGTTGGAGAAAGCTTGGCTTTAAGGCTTTGCACCCGGGAGTAAGAGAGGGGACAAAGCGGGCTCTCGCAGCAGTTACTTCCTCATGGGTCTGGGTGTCGCATCATGGCTCCTGTATCGACTGTTTAGACCTCCTTTTCTAAGGTTTCTCAGTTAATAATGCCATAATGGATGAAAGCAGTAGAGAAAGGGAGCCAAAGAGACATGCCCACTAAATATCTAGCTCGGGGCCTTTTCATCTATAGGTGACAACTTTCACTTCTGATGAGAAATGACTTCTGCTTAATAAGTCACGATGTCATAAGGAACTTATCAACAAGTTCTTTTGCCTTTACTGACACATTGAAGTGTGTGGTACATTTGTGAGCTACGTGCAAGTATTTAGATACATAAATTTCTAGCAAAGTCTTGGCTGCTTAGTGCTACAGACGAGAAACTAGTGCTTTTCTCCTAGAGGATGGATTTGATTATCTGAGCCTTAAATTATTTCTAGAAATCAGTATTGTGTTCTTGTAACACACGAAGCAGCAGAGAGCACCAGAAGGCTCAGGGCTCCTATTTTATTTCTGGTTCATCTTTACTTGGAAACATGGCTTCAAAGCCGAACTGAAGATTTTTTTGCTACTTATTTGCTGAGAATGACCTCTGCAAACCACACAGCCTTTAGGAAAAACATTTGTCTTATCTGTAAATGGGGCATTGAACCAGAACCAGTGATTTTTCAACTGTGCCCAATTGTAAGCTCCAGGGAACAAACATTGTGATAGTTTTTCTTCTAGACATCGAGGACCTGTGTAGCTCTGGCAATTTAACCAGGGCTCAAAATGTATGGTTAAATAATGACACAATGTGTGTTATATGGAGTCTCAGTCCTTAGAGCTTCTCCCAGCCAAAGCTACATTTATTTATTTATTTATTTATTTATTTACTTATTTATTTATTTATTTATTTTGCATATTAAGCATAATGTAAGGGTTCTTTAGAAAAACACTGAAGCACTATTTCAAATCTGAAAAATTCAAGGTTTGAAATCTCTGCCAATAAGTCCTTTCTTTTCTTTCTTTTTTCTTCTTTTTCTTCTTTTTTTCTTTTGTCTTCTTCCCCCCTCCTTCTCCTCCTTCTCCTTTGCTATCAACAAGAGCACAAATCACAACACTTCCTACTCTTGGGTTTATTTTCTATATAATCCTGCAATAGAATTGTATATTATATACGTTTGTCAGAGAGGGACAGACGTGAGACAACTAGGCAAAGAAAGCAATGACTGGATTTGCCAGTCAAGAGGAGAGCGGATATGAAGCATCACCTGTGCATGGGGACTTCAGAGTGATGAGAAATTGTGTAGCTGAGATGTGCCTATGGGGAAAGAGTGAATGGTCCCACCCAAGGCCTGACAAGCCTGGTTAGAGCTTTGCCTTTACTTGGTGGGGGAAGCAAGTCATAAATGATTTTTAGAAAGCAGAGATAACACAGTCATATTTATTTTCCTAAGAGCTCTGTAAGAGTTCCTAAGCTGCTGTACTACTTGACCTTGAGTTTACTAGATATTATAAATTAAACAAAAGTATTTTAGAGTTCAGAGTATGGCATTCACCTGTTTTTCAGAGTTGGTTTGTAGCATTCCGGGAAATGATTCCTTAAATAGTTCATCGCTCTTCCAAGGGAAAATTCATTACTTTTCTTAATTAAGAATCTAATTTATTAATATGGTAACATGATGAAGAGAGATACAGTGCACACTGGAGATGAACAGAAGTCACTCTTATCCCAAATCTTCTCCACTGCAGTATAATTTCATTTGCTGGTGATCGTGAGATGCCACCGAGGTATCTCTAGGTAATTAGAGAATCCACCAAGGAAAAATAATGTATGTGACCATAATGGCAAATGACACCTCAATTAGAACCACTGTACTTCGAGTGAGAGTTATCATGAATGTTATTTTTATCCTGCCAGTTAAAACTACATTTCTTTCCTATGAAAGCTGTAACTATCATAATTTCCAGAATAAACAATGATATATAATTCCAACAGTACACACCACGGCTTGTTTAAGAACTGAGGGGAAGCTTGGGTATGCCACTCTTTGGTCTATTTTAACACTCAGTTTAACTTGTCGCTCTATGTGCAACTGTGCATCTGTGTCATCAGTCAATGTAATCACTGAAAATAGAACATGAAAGGGGGGTAGTGTGTGCCTATAATCCCAGCAGTTGGGAGTCTGAGGTTTGCCATGAGTTCAAGGCCAGCTTGGACTACATAGTAAGTTCCAGGCCAGCCTTGTCTATCTAAAATCTGGTTTTAAAACCCAAATCAAGACAGATTAAAATAATAAGTAATTACAATCTAAAAAATAGACAAAACAATGAGTTTAGTTTTGAAAGTTGAGTGAAACAAAACACAGTGAAAGTCATCATTTAGTAAACAGATTATTCTAAAAATTGGAAGACACCAATTTCAATATGAGTCCTGAGTCAAATAACTGAAATGGCCTAAAATGACTGTTTCCAAAGTTAGAAAGCTGTATCAGCAGCGAAGAGCACTAGCTGCTCTTCTAGAAGATCTGGGTTCAATTCCCAGCACCCACATGGCATGATCTAATTCCAGGAGATCTGGCACTTTCACACAGACATATGTACATGGAAAATACCAATGCACATTTCAAAAAAAACAAAGACCCAGAGTTTTATCCCCAGCATCATGAAAAAAGACTGTTTTGAAAAAAAAAATTGAAAACTATAAAAATCCTATTGGTAAATGGATAAACAGAGAAATTCATTTTTCCCTTGTGCCATTTGATATAATATTTATATGTGCATATGTTTTAAAAATATTTTGTATCGTCAGTTTGAAAATATATTAATCTTAGCCTATTCTTGAAGTATGTTCAGATTTATATTAAAGTATTTCCTTAATTCTATTTGGAAATTTATCAAGCAACCTAGATTTCTAACTAGGAATATAATGCTTCACAGTGGTGGTAAGGGCTAGCATCTCTTCAATTCTGACTTTGCGGGATAACTTAAATTCTTACCATGAATGTATAAAGCCAGTGCTCAGTATCCTTAGCACACAGGTGGAGACTGAAGTGATTGGGTAAATACTCTAGACCACAGAGCTGGTAAACCATCTAGCTGAAGCTGGACTTATGTCTTCCTAAACCCAGCCATATGACCTCATGCTGTAAGCCATTAGTCAAGACTCAGAGGCAGCTTGTGGTCCTGTGTCTCTGCTGTTGTAATTTCCTACCACATGGTGACTATCTCTTCCTGTTTGTCTTCTGAACTCACTGTTAGCTCCTCTCCAGCAAGGATGATATCTGTTTTTACATGTCCAGGGATTTAAGTAATGGCGCACAGTAGAAGCTGAGTAAGTGCCTATGGAATGATCAGTATTGTCTGACCCCCTATGGGCTGATATATTGATTATCATCATTGGACATTGCTATCATGAGAAGCACCAATTGCTTTTTAAGCTCTATTAGGGCATTCCTTTCTTCAAAGAGGAGACATTTCAGGAAGGTGAGTGAACTGATGATGGCTGTCGTTGTCTGTAGGAATTTGAAATATTATGGAAAGAAAAAGCCCACGGAGATGGTTGTGATATGAACTAAAATGTAGCTTAGGAAAGGTAAAGAAAAAGAACCCAGAAAGCACAATTACTTGCATTGTGTGATGGATTCCGGACAGAGAAGTAGCCAGTGTTACGTTTATGGTTAGACACAAGTACCAGGAAATATTCAGAATATTTCCAACAGCAGGAGAGGGCAGAAGTCTAAAGCTAGAATAGAAAAAGGAAAAGAAAGAAAACTATCCTACGTTAACTAGTATTCATTATAATTGAATAGGAAAGCCAACTTAGCATTATCTTTGAGACTGAAATTTTATCAAATAAAACTTGATTAAAATTAGTTTATCAAGGGGGTAGAGGGAAAGAACCTTCTTGTGTATCTGCCCTGTGGGCAGTCCTGAGTTCTGTGAGTCTGGTTGGGTGTGATAGTAGTAGCCCACCTCTCACAGAGAAACCATTGGCAGTTAATCTCTGTTGTGGTGAAGAGATGCCATTTTCTTCAGTGTTGTAACCACTGATAACCTGCACATGCGCCAGTATCTAACTGCCCACTCAGACCCATGCAGGCAATGGTCTGAGTGCTCATAACATAACGGCATTGCCCCCTAACCTGAAAGTTGGAGAGGCACTTGTCACAAAGAAGAAGGTTCAGCAAGAAAAGGAGGGGAGGAGAACAGTTAAAATCCATGACCTGAATGTATGAATCTGTAAGAGAATAAAAATAAAATCTAAAACATGACAATGCTATCCATTTAACATAGGTTTTAAATGCTAGTATGAAAGCTACAGTTAATGAAAACTCTCACACCCTGCTTTCCAGGCATCTGACATTTGTCCCTCCTTCAGGACACCTTGAGTTTGAATTCTACCACCCCCTCCCCCCCCAAATCATCAACCTGTAATAAACTTACATGTGCAAGACTGTGTCTATTCTGCTTAGAGACATGTCCATTTGCCTGTGCTTCACAGAGGGCTGATGCAAACCCTTTTCTGTCATTGGACAGTCATTTGCTTATAAGAGGAAAATCTTTCAGAATGAAGAAATCATGAGAGTGGTCTTATAGCAATCTTCAGAATATGGAGTTGCTGGACTATTTGTGTTCATTTTATTTTCTTATGGTCAGCTAATATGTATCTACTTCCTGTCTCTACTAGCAATTAACATTCATTCTTGATGTAGTTATAAAAATAACTTTGAATCATTGGTTGGATTGATATGAATGCCAATATTTTATGCTAATTGGCTTTGAGGATATTAACTTTGATTTATTTATTTTTATAATTTAGGGTTTGAAATTATAATATAACTACATCATTTGCTCCTTCATCTCTTCAAACCCTTGCATGTCACTCCTTACTCTCTTCCAAATTTGTGGCATGATTTTCTATAATTGTTGATATCTATATCTATTATATATCTATATATCTATAGATTTAGATATTGTCCCTCCTTCAGGACACCTTGAGTTTGAATTCTGCCACTCCCCCAAATCTATATAGATATAGGTATAGGCATAGGCATAGGCATAGGCATAGATATAGATATAGATATAGATACAGATGTACACACAAAAATATTCTTAAATAAATAAATGGAGTTCATCCAGTCTGTATAATGTTACTTGTGTGCACATATTTTCCAGACCAATCATAACATTTTTGCGAAGATTCTTTCTGACCATTCAAGACACTATCACAATAGGGAAACAGTCCTCAAGTGTTGACTACATGCTGCTGTGCTGTGACAGGGACTGTGTTGTGAGGTGATCTGATGCTGTGATGTCCATCCTTAGATAGTACATCTCACCAGGCATCAGTTTCCTCGAGGACAGGCCGGTATCTGTCTAACTTTGCTTTCCAGGCATCTAGCACCATGTCCAGTGGACATAGTAGTGGTCAATAAGCATTTGTTGCGTGGCATCGTTTCCTTCTGAAATAGACCCTTTATCTTCCCCGTTTGCTTACTCATTTCTCACTCTCTTCAGGTCCTCTCCATCTGCCCCAAGGACATGAGAGCTGACATCTGTGTCCATCTGAACCGGAAGGTTTTTAATGAACATCCTGCATTCCGATTGGCCAGCGATGGATGTCTGCGTGCCTTGGCAGTGGAGTTCCAAACCATTCACTGTGCTCCTGGGGACCTGATTTACCATGCTGGAGAAAGCGTGGACGCCCTCTGCTTTGTGGTGTCTGGGTCCTTGGAAGTTATCCAGGATGAGGAGGTGGTGGCCATTTTAGGTACTGTGAACTTCCCTGACCCAGTGACAGAAGTAAACAGCAGTCCCCTATGTTTGGTGACTTTAGAAACCAGGTCACTAATGAGATGATGACTTTCAGGGAGAACTGGTCACTGTTTTGGCAAAGAACAGTTAGTCCCAGTCCCAGCTAACAGAGAATATGGGGCTGCATTACATTCACTTATACAAACAGTGACCAAAGCCTAAGGGGCTTTGCACACTCTCCTTGGTAAGCGATAATTTTCGTTAGGAACCATTGTCACATGAGCGATGGAGGGAGTTGGCCTCAGGGGAAACAGATCTGTTTATTCAGTTCAACCTGATTCTTTACTGAAAAGCCAGGCAAGGTTGGGAAAAAGCATGGAGACTTGTCAGCTAGTTAGTAACAAGTGAGTGCTGAGTCACATCAGCTCCCTACAGTTCTGCCTCATCAGGATGGGTGAAGTTTAAAGAAGATGGTGTTGGGGAGGCTAATAAGACTCACAGGAGTAAGCACAATGGGAGGAAATTAAATTTAGGCTTATGAAGCTGGTTCTATCCATCTGTCTTCACAGACCAGGAAAATTAGTTGGCGGACAATTTATTCTAAAGTTCAGACACTCAGAGGGTAAGGTTACCAATAGTACAACACAAAGGAGGAGATGTTCTATGAACTTGACAGAATGGAAAACAAGACAAGACTAAACAAAAACCTACAACTTAATGTATGTGACCACTTAACGGAGGTGTATTGTGCACATTTTGGCAAGGAAAATTGCTGAATGAACTTGTAGATCATTTTCTGCTCAAATGCCTGCAGCAGGTTCATGGAATCTACACAGATAAAAGGGGAAGAAAGGAGAGAGGTCAGATGAGATCACTCCTGTGTTTTTCTTAAGTACCTTAGAGTTGCCCGGTGTCAATTTTGATCACATTTTTCCTGGCTTGTGTCTTATGAAAAATGAGTTTGATCTTTAAACTATTGGATTTTTTTTTCTACTGAGGTCAGCCTACCAACCAAACAGCCTGACTGTACTGATTCTCTTATAAAAAAGACTGATTGGTGGATTTTAGAAACTGCAAAGGCAAAAATGAAAACTGATGTGGAATGGAATGCAGAGAGGGAGGGAGAGAGAGAGAGAGAGAGAGAGAGAGAGAGAGAGAGAGAGAGAGAGAGAGAGAGAGAGAGAGAGAGAGAGAAGAGAGAAAGAAAGAAAGAATGAAAGAAAGAAAGAAGAAAGGAGGAAAGAAGAAAATGGAGGAAAGGAAGGAGGGAAGGAAGGAAACCTAATTTCAAAAAGTACAGTTATTGGAAAAGACAGAATTTAGAATGAAGAAGAAATGACCTTTTATGAGAAAACAATTGCTATAAAAACAGAAGAAAATGGATCGGGGCAGCAAAAAATAAAATAACATTCTTTAACTATTTGGAAATAACATTATTACTACCATTAGGTTTCTTGCAGAAATTATTATTTTTTTAAATATTTTTGCAAGGAAATAGTAGAGTGCTCGGGAATTAGCATCTGGGGTGCTTGCTGCTGTCTTCCTTTTGTCTTTTGTCTGCTGGAGTATAAAGGAGGCAACATCTTTCCTGAAAACTGTATGTCACCGAGACAGCCATTTGTGGTAAAATAAATCATTATCTGTGCTATGTCCATTCTTATTTGCTAAAAGAAGAAAATAAAGCAACCCACCCTGATCAGATGTATTTGTCTTTTCCTTAGCTCTTCCTTGTCAGGAGGGGCTAAAAGGAAAACAGCAACAAATACATCACATCATATGGGTGCCACTTATTTGGCGTCATTGTCTTCCTTATACTGTACCCTGTAACTCCGAGGGCTGGAAAACCTGTGAGCACAGGGATTCTGGCTTGGGCCTGTCAAAAGGGAGTCATTTGCTCAGTGAGACAAATGCATTTTCCTTCCATTTGAAAAGGAAGTGAGGGCTGGCTTAGCTCCATGACACTGTGACTCTGAACACAGGGCCCCTGGGGCTCAGGCTAGTTTCTGAGTGTGCATTTTTATTCTTTATTCTCCCACGTCTCAGAACTCTGATGCTGTTTGCATCACTTAGTGAGTCAGATGATGTGGACACCTCTCTGACAACCTTCTTCCTTTTATATTTTTAAAATGGGACTTTAAGAGAAACTACTTCAGCCAAGAGGCAATTAGAGTACATTTTTTTTTAAAAACATTTAAGACACTTGAGCAAGCTTCAGGGGAGGAGGATGAGGGAGAGGCTAACCAACTCCAGTGAAACCTGGTGTGCAGTGACTCTCCCTTACTTTCTCAATCGTCCTTTTAAAACTTGTTAGCCTATTTTGAATAATTACAAGTTTTGGCAATTCATCAGGTTGCAAGTAAGCCTTACTCAGCCTTTCTCCCTATCCTCCACTTCCCTCCCTCTGTCCCCCTCCACTTCCCTCCCTCTGTCCCCCTCCACTTCCCTCCCTCTGTCCCCCTCCACTTCCCTCCCTCTGTCCCCCTCCAC